>NC_092099.1:27110623-27333123 GCF_045679555.1 Salvelinus alpinus
ACAAGACGTGATGTGTAATGATTCTTTGGGAGGGGACGTTTTTGCAACATTCCTATAAAAAAGTGAGTTAATGACCTAATGATACTCTTAAAGGAACGTTCTCTAAAGTTATAGGAACGTTTGTTGTTAGCTGGTAGAGTCTTAACCACAGACACAGCCTCTCTAACACTCTAAACACTCTAAATACCAGAAAGAGACCTTCACAGGGCCCCTGGAGCCCGCAGGAAGGGTCCTCCTATGTCACTTCCTGTCCACTCTGCAGGGAAAGCGCCTGAACCCAGGCAGGCTGACTACACCGCTAATGTAGAGAGGAAGTGGCATCACAAAGCACAGGGATATTGAAGGCTAAACCATAGAGAGCCTAGATGAACTTCTGTCTGTGGCTTCAACACTTCTGTCAGAGAGGAGATGTTGAGGAGATGCGAAGGACACAACAAAAGATATAGAACAGCTTATTGCACAGTAAAGACTGCTCCATACTGTACATAGCAGCAGTAAAAGCCCACTACCACTGGCGACAAGGCTACAACCCCACAGAAACAATCATAATCAGACAACTCAGACGGACAGACTGCCTACCTCGTTTAGCATCTCCATTAGCCAGCATCTCTCTGGCCCAGCTTTTTGTGATCTCTGGCTTCTGTGACAGAGGTTTCACTTCCGGATCAACCTTGAACTTCCTATCCCGAGGGGGCGGGGCATGGGCTGGGCTCCAGGTTGGTGTCGGGGGTCGGGTCCGGGGCAGGAAGGAGGGGCTGTGATGTGATGACCATGTCCTCTCCTCTTTGACCTCTGGCCTCTCGGGGGAGGAAGAGGTGGGCTTGCGGAGGCGGAGCCCCTTCAGCTCGATACACACCTTCAGCTTCCTCACCTCTTCATCATCATCATCCTCATTAGTAGCAGGAGCCGTAGGTTGCTCACTGCCCCACAGCACACACGCATCTACCGACCCAGAGAGTGGACGTTAGCAGAGAACACACACACACAATAGGACACATACAGACACAGGAGCGCAACATAAACAGACACACGCATGCATGGACACACATACACACATAGAGACAAAAAAGACACAAAGGCAAACATGGTGCCCACTCTCACAAGCTGATGAGCTGTAAGCCTCATGTAAGCTTCACTTTAAGCATAGGAAAGCCTTTGTGTTGTGTGTGTGTGTGTGTGTGTGTGTGTGTGTGTGTGTGTGTGTGTGTGTGTGTGTGTGTGTGTGTGTGTGTGTGTGTGTGTGTGTGTGTGTGTGTGTGTGTGTGTGTAAGAGAGAGACAGAGAGAGAGAGAGGGAGAGAGGGGGGAAGAGAGAGAAGTGGGGGGGGGGGGGGGTTCTCAAATGCCCCAGGGAGGACTAGCCCTCTCGCCTGCCAGCACTGGGACAGCGAGTGCAACCACATGCCAAAAGAAAAGGGGAAAAAGAACAGAAACCCAAACACACAAGGGAAGAAAGAAAGGATCTGAAAAGAAAAGAGCAGCTTTGAAGAAGGTGGCAGAGGAACGGCGCTGCTGAAAGAAAAGAGAGAATGGCTGTTCTGCTCCCTCCCTTCTCTCCACTCAAAGACAGGATTAAACACTCCTCTCACTCCTCTCCTCTCCTCTTGTGCATCCTCTCTCTCTCGCTCTCTATCTTCGCTAAACTGGCTGCCACACAGAGAGAGGGATGGGACAGAGAGAAAGAGAAATGAAGTACAATAGTTGTGGGAGAAAAAGGAGAAAGGGTTGGAACAGACAGGGGAGTGAAAGAAAGAGGGAACAAAGATGGAGGGGGGAGAGAGAGCCAGACAGAGCAAGAGAGATTGAACATCTACGGTGATGAGGCAAAGAGAGAGGGGTGAGAGGAGGGACAGAGAGAGGGGGATGAGAGGAGGGACAGAGAGATAGGGGTGAGAGGAAGGACAGAGAGAGAGGGGTGAGAGGACAGAGAGAGGGGGGTGAGAGGAGGGACAGAGAGAGAGGGATGAGAGGAGGGACAGAGAGAGGGGGGTGAGAGGAGGGACAGAGAGAGAGGGGTGAGATGAGGGACAGAGAGAGGGGGATGAGAGGCGGGACAGAGAGAGGGGGATGAGAGGAGGGACAGAGAGAGAGGGATGAGAGGAGGGACAGAGAGAGAGGGGTGAGAGGAGGGACAGAGAGAGAGGGGTGAGAGGAGGGACAGAGAGAGAGGAGTGAGAGGAGGGACAGAGAGAGAAGGGTGAGAGGAGGGACAGAGAGAGAGGGTGAGAGGAGGGACAGAGAGAGAGGGGTGAGAGGAAGGACAGAGAGAGAGGGGTGAGAGGAGGGACAGAGAGAGAGGGGTCAGAGGAGGGACAGAGAGAGAGGGGTGAGAGAGGGGTGAGAAGAGGGACAGAGAGAGAGGGATTAGAGGAGGGACAGAGAGAGGGGGGTGAGACTAGGGACAGAGAGAGAGGGGTGAGAGAAGGGACAGAGAGGGGGGTGAGAGGAGGGACAGAGAGAGAGGGGTGAGAGGTGGGACAGAGAGAGAGGGATGAGAGGAGGGACAGAGAGAGGGGGGTGAGAGGAGGGACAGAGAGAGGGGGGTGAGAGGAGGGACAGAGAGAGAGGGGTGAGAGAGGGGTGAGAGGAGGGACAGAGAGAGGGGGGTGAGAGGAGGGACAGAGAGAGAGGGTGAGAGGAGGGACAGAGAGAGAGGGGTGAGAGGAAGGACAGAGAGAGAGGGGTGAGAGGAGGGACAGAGAGAGAGGGATGAGAGGAGGGACAAAGAGAGGGGGGTGAGAGGAGGGACAGAGAGAGGGGGGTGAGAGGAGGGACAGAGAGAGATGGGTGAGAGAGGGTGAGAGGAGGGACAGAGAGAGGGGGGTGAGAGGAGGGACAGAGAGAGAGGGTGAGAGGAGGGACAGAGAGAGAGGGGTGAGAGAAAGCACAGAGAGAGAGGGGTGAGAGGAGGGACAGAGAGAGAGGGGTGAGAGGAGGGACAGAGAGAGAGGGATGAGAGGAGGGACAGAGAGAGGGGGGTGAGAGGAGGGACAGAGAGAGAGGGGTGAGAGGAGGGACATAGAGAGAGGGGTGAGAGGAGGGACAGAGAGAGAGGGATGAGAGGAGGGACAGAGAGAGGGGGGTGAGAGGAGGGACAGAGAGAGAGGGGTGAGAGGAGGGACAGAGAGAGAGGGATGAGAGGAGGGACAGAGAGAGGGGGGTGAGAGGAGGGACAGAGAGAGAGGGGTGAGAGGAGGGACAGAGAGAGAGGGATGAGAGGAGGGACAGAGAGAGGGGGGTGAGAGGAGGGACAGAGAGAGAGGGGTGAGAGGAGGGACAGAGAGAGAGGGATGAGAGGAGGGACAGAGAGAGGGGGGTGAGAGGAGGGACAGAGAGAGGGATGAGAGAGAGACAGCTGAGATCAAAAAGATGAGATGGAGAGAAAAGGTTGTAAGAGCCACATTGACACGGGTCGATAAGTGAAAACTACAACCCTCACACTCACCTGAATTCATTCTGGCCTTCTCTGAGGTCTTTTCTCCTTCCTCCTCTCCCTTCTGTGGGCTGTGTGTGTGTTTCCTAATGGGTACCATGCCCTGCCCACCCTTCTCCTGGGGGTGCCGGTCTGCCAGTGCCAGGACTGGGGGTGAACATCGCCAACCCTCACCCTCTCTGGCACCATCTCTATCCCCCTCCCAGGCCTCCTGCCCTGGGTACAGGCTCTCCCTATGGCCCCCACACCTCTGGAGGACTGGGACTCTGTTGTTCCCATAGTCCTGCCTTCCACCTAGACCAGGGAGGAAGATCAACAGAGGAGAGAAGGGGGAAAGCGGAGGAGAAAGAAGCCATGGAGAGAGGTGAGAGATGGTGGGTGATGAGAGAGTGAGGGAAAGAGAGAGGAGAGAGAAAGAGAAGGGCTGTTAAACAGCAGCCAACGTTTATTCTCTTCTAAAGACAGACTATAAAACTTTGATGGGGTATAGAGTGTCAGTGGAGCTAAAAGTCTAACCGTTCACACTGACACTCCCACTATGGGAAAAAAGAGAGAGAGAGAGAGACAGAAAGAGGGAGAGTGAGAGGGGGGGGGCAAGAGGAAGCCAGGATTTTTTTTATTTAGGACAAAAACACTCCTTTCTCTCCCTCTCTCCTCCCCCATCCACCCCCTGCCATGACCCTGCCACGCCCTTCCCACATAGAGCGTGACGCTAGCTCTCCCTTTCTCTCCCTCTCTCTGCCATAATTAGGCTCCCACGTCAGTCCAGGGCTCGCTTCAGTACACAGCTCGGCTCCCCGCCAACACAAGTAACCCCCCCTACATCCCTTTTCCTCTCTCTCTTTCCCTCCCTCGCACTCTCTCCTTCTCTTTCTCTGGCACAATCTCTATTCCTTTCTAGCTCCCATTCCTCTCTCCCATTCGCTTTCCCTCGCTAACTATTCCTTTTCCCTCTCTATAACTTGCCTTGGATAACCTCTCAGCTCTCCCCCTCACTCACTCGATCTCATCCTTCCCTCCTCTCGCTACACAGATAAGCACAAAATGCTCCTTAAAAATAAGACTCTCTCCACGTCTCTCTCTCTTTCTCTCACTGTGTGTGTGTGTGTATGTGTGTTGTGAACAAACCCTGCCTAGCTGAGTGCTGTAAGTGTGTGTGTGTGTGTGTGTGTGTGTGTGTGTGTGTGTGTGTGTGTGTGTGTGTGTGTGTGTGTGTGTGTGTGTGTGTGTGTGTGTGTGTGTGTGTGTGTGTGTGTGTGCATTGGGTTACTCACCCTCCCTCTCTCCCTGCCTGGCGGTGTGTTGGCAGTGTTCCCACTCTCTTTCTCTCCGCTGGCGGTCTGCCAACTCCTGTCCTGCTACCGCTGCAGACACACACACACCCCCGCACTCCTTCTCCTTCAGCTCCAGCTCCGAGAACCGCATCATCGCCCGCTAAACACACACACACACACACACACACACACACACACACACACACACACACACACACACACACACACACACACACACACACACACACACACACGACATACACAGAGAGACACACACAGAGAAAACAGCCATGAAACCCACTAACCGTCTACCCTCCGCCGCACACACCTCTCTAAACCTCAATCTGGGCTGAACGACTACCGAAGCAAACAACAAGATCACATTGTGTCAAAAAAGGAGGCCAAAACAAAACAGAACAAAGAGAGAGATAAATGAACAAGCATGGCACATCCAGACATGGTTAGGTTAGACTAGTGCAGTCAGCCACGGTGAGTCCATGCGATCGCTCTGAGGCCCTAGTTCCTGCCATCTCCCTTCCTGAAACATGAACACAGCTAGGAAACACATACGGCTAGCCCTGAGGCTCACAGAGAGAGAAAGAGAAGGGGAAAGAGAGAGAAAAAGAAAGGGAGGGGGAGAGAGAGAGGGCGAGAAGGAGTACGCAGTGCAGAGCAGGTGAGAAAAAGACAGAAAGAAAGATAGAGTGCAGAGAAAGAGAAAGAGGGCAGAAAGAGGGTAGAAGGGGAGAGAAAGTGTGTGTGAGGGGTAGAGTGAGATAGAGAAATGTAAAGAACTGACCTCCCAGTTAGCTGCAGGGCGACTTATATTACTCCCCTCTCGTGATATGACTTCCATCTAAGCAATTAGAACGGGGGCTCAATATATCTGTCCATCATTTCATATCTGTCCATCATTTTCATCATTTCAATATATCTGTCCATCATTTCATATCTGTCCATCATTTTCATCATTTCAATATATCTGTCCATCATTTTCATCATTTTAATATATCTGTCCATCATTTAATATCTGTCCTTCATTTTCATCATTTCAATATATCTGTCCATCATTTAATATCTGTCCTTCATTTTCATCATTTCAATATATCTGTCCATCATTTTCATCATTTTAATATATATGTCCATCATTTCAATATATCTGTCCATCATTTTCATATCTGTCCATCATTTTCATAATTTCAATATATCTGTCCATCATTTCATGTAGGTATTGTATGTTGTATGTTAAAATTTCTCCACATGTCTTTCCACCCCCCGTTCTTAATTCCGGGCCTCTGGGTCCGCAGAACTGCTGGTTTTTCTTCCTACCCTCTAATCAAGGATTGGCCAATCATTGGCAATAATCAATCAATCAATGAACTAATATTACGTAAAACCAGTAGTACTGAAGACCTGGAAGCTGGGATTTAAGCACCCCTTTTATACACATACAACATCTAGTAGCCACAGTCCCACCAAGCACACACACACACACACACACACACACACACACACACACACACACACACACACACACACACACACACACACACACACACACACACACACACACACACACACACACACACACACACACACACACAGTCAAATCAAACCAGTGAACACATCAATAAACACATAAAAAAACTATCAAACCCTTGTTTTCTGAACTGAAATTATATATTTTTTTCAAAGAGAAAGGCAATACAATTATTATATCTAAATTAGAGTCGGGGAGGGGGGGAAAATTGTGGGTATATAATATAACATCATATAACATCATATTAAGATGATAGACAACGTCCAGAAGTCTAGCATTTGATAGCTTTGTGTTCCAGCTCTGTATGAGCAAGCATGAGAATTAAAGACAAACCAGATGGTTCAAAGGCATGTTTACAACATATGGGTAGACGGGTGGAACCAACCAGTAACATAAATATGCCTCTACCCTATTCAGATACATCATCAGAGGTGTGTGTGTCTAGCCAGAAATGGTACACATGTGTTTTTATGTCATCTAACTACAACCACTGGTCTTTAATAGGTAGAAAGTAGATGATCAATAAATAATGCAGCCAGGTGGAATGGGTTCAATCATGCAACACTGAATCAGTGTTTGTGTATATGGCATGTGTGTGTGTGTTCTCATATGTTCAATATGTCTGAGTGAGAAGCTAGGCACTAATAGTCATTGGGGGAGGGGTGTGTGACCTTGGACAAGGCCGGGGTGGGGTGGTTGGAAGGGTGGAGGGGGCTGCTTTATCAACAAGGGACCCCATCCATCCACCTTTCAGCCCCTCTGGCTCACCTTGGGGTTAAGCACAGCAAGAGGCAGGGTGAACCATGAGGTTACCGCTGTCACAATGTGAAGCCCAGCAACACGTGCCTTTGAACCCCCCCCCCCCACACACTCTCCTTCTCTTTCTCCCGGAGCAAGATACACAGAGCAGGGCACGCTAACAACTTAACCAATGTTGCCTAGACAACTCACAGGGCTAGATTAACCTTTGAACTGGCCTTGTACTAAATCACTGACTGTCAACAGGCTTCAAATGTCCACTCATAAACTCAGAGGCAACAGCTAAGGGCTGGGATAAGTCTATAACCCTGGACTAACCGTCAACCCAGTTCAGATATGAGAAGCAGGTATCTAAGACATCTATATGAAGACATGTTGTCTCTCCAAACTACAAGGACCCGCTATGACCCCCTAGAATGAGTGGCAGAATTGACCAGAGTAGTGGGTTTGATTCCTGCATGGACCACATGGGAACTGAAATGTAAACTGTGAAAGGCTTCAGATAAATGAGTCATGTTATCATCACATCCACAACCATTGCCCGCCACCCTAACCCACCTAACGCCGCAGTTCTCTCAACTCACCTGCAGGGAGCGCTGTTCCCGACTCAGCTTGCTAGAGTCTGCATACAGCTCGGTTGTGACACATTTGATGCGGTCGCCGACGTAGCCTGAAGAGTTAGCGATCCTCTTGGTCAGACTGGTCCTCCGTGAACCTCTTCGTCCACCCTCCTCGTCCTCATCCCCCTCTCCATGTGACTCCTCTGTGTCTTCAACGCTCTCTCCTTCTCTTTCTCTTTCCTTCCCCAGGTCCATGTAGCGATAGATGGGGTGGAAGGAGGTTCGTCTGTCCATCTCTTCTCTCTCCTCTCCAGACGTGCGGTCGCAAGGTGATGTGCGATCTCTAAACGTGCGGTCGCCAGGCATGCGGCCACTATCACCAGTTGTACGGTCTACTGCGGTGCGGTCACAATCTCCAAGAGTCCGGTCTCTCGTCTTGCGGTCCCCAGATGTGCGGGCACAGCGCAGGGTGCTTTTGACCTGCTCCCTCTGGTCCCTTGGGTCTGAGGAAGGGATCTGGTCCTCACGGCTCTCCTCGGCCCGAGTAACCAGTCCTGGGGAGCCCTGAGGTGGGCTAGAGGCCACACCCGGACAGCCTGTCTCCTGGAGGGGCCTGGGTCTCATACAGGGGGTCTCTGGTTGTCTGTCTGTGTGGGTAGTTCTCAGGGTGGAGCTTGGGCTGGGGTGGTGATGAAGATGATGATGATGCAGTTGGTGTTCTGGCTCCCGCTCCACTTCCCTCATGCTTTGGTCGCCATGGCCACACTGGTGTTGGTTGCCCCTGGTGATGGGAACGATGACAGGGAGTGGCGGCTGGTTGGCGGCCGGCGTGGACTCTCCATCTGTGTCGGAGTGGACGAGGTCAATGCAGACGATTCTATCTTTGGAAGGGATACTGGTGCTGGAGGAGGAGAGGGGTCTGGGCTGGCTCCCTCCCCACTCCCCTGCATCTTTATTGCGCTTCACATGGGACCCCTCCCCTGTCTCCACATCACTCCGGCCCCTGTGGGATACACCAAAATCCTCTTTGAGTCCCCTAGGTTTGTCCTGGCCCTGGCCACGGGACTTGGGCCCCTGATCTGCCCGCTCCAGGGCTTTAGAGTCTGTGTGTGTGTGCATCAGAGGGTGGGCCATCTCCTGGGAGTTGTACGTGAGGTACTCCCCAGCGTGGCTGTGGTATGGTAAGGGGTGTTTGGCTGCCAGGTGGGAAGGGTAAAGGCTGTTACTGCCAAGCAGGATGGGGGGAGGGTAGGCAGGGCCCTTCCCTGGCAGAGGGAGAGAGTGGAGGGCCATGCCGTCGGGTACAGAGTAGTGCAGGTATCGGTTGGCGTACACCATGCTGTGAGGTAGGTAGGCCTCGCTCTGGGGCAGGTAGAGGTGGCTGGGTGGGTGCCCATTGGCATTCTCTAGACACTGACGTTTATTATATGGAGACACCTCCTGGGATGTCTCAGCCCTCTTGGGGGCTTTGGGGGGCTTCTCTGTGGAGTTCCTAAGATGGCCGGCCATGGGGGAACTTTCTGATTGGCTGGGGCTGTGTTTGGGCCAATCATTATTGGGTTTGGGGGACAAGGGTATTGTGGAGGGAGGATTGAGATTGGAAGGTATTGGGGTAGTATTTGTCTCTCCTACCCTGGGGCAGGATGGACTGCGTTGCTGGGGCTGGGGCAGGACTCTCTCCAGAGCCTTGTGTTTGATGACAGATGGAGAGGAGCCTTTCCCTTGGGTGTCTGGGCTGGGCCTGGGGGATGGGGACATGGCTGGGGGGTGGGGGTGTGCGTGGGTAGACCCAATGGTGTAGGTGGGTGTAAGGGTGGGCACCACCCAGGAGGAGTGCAAAGTGCTGATCATCTCCGGCCTCTCTGGGGCTTTAGAGGAAGTGCTGCTGACCACTGAGTGGGAGTGGGAGGGTAGGGAGGGGGGTGAGAGAGAGAGGGTCTCTTTCAGGAGCTCCCGGCTAGGGGGAGGTCCGTACCGAGGCCCCGGGGACCCCAGAGCCTCCATCTTCACAGGGAAGCTGTTAGGAGGCAGGCCTAACTCCAACAATCTTCCAGAGAGGTCGAGAGGCTTTGGGTCTGCTGGGTCTTTGGTAGTCAGGGGCTGGTTCAGTGGGGCTAGCCGCTCAGAGGATGGTTTAGAAGGGCACTGACTGGGTCTCTTCTCACATCCTCCAGCCCTGTGATCCGACACCCCATCTCTGGATCTGGGTTTGTGGGGGCTGGGCCAGGCAGGGGATGGGTGCTCTGGAGCCATGCTGCTCACATAGAATGAGTGAGGTATCGTCTGGGAAGAGGAAGAGGAACAAGAGGAGGAAGATAACGGTACTATTCTAGAGACTGCCCTCTGTAGGTCCATGGTGCTGTCTATGTGAGGGGGAGGCAGGGGAGGAGCAGGCTGGGGGAGGCGAGAAGAGGCGCGAGGGGAGGAATCAATAGGAAGGCTACTACTATTAGTATTACTCCCACCACTGCTACCACCACTACTACTACTACTACCACTGCTGTTACTGGCTCCTTTGTGGGAGGGGGGTCTACTGGGCTTATTGCTTCTGCTGGGGGGTCTGTCTCGGTCTCTGTCTGTGTGGGGGGGGAGAAGGTGCTGGGGCGGAGGGGGCGGCTGGTGAAGCTGCTGCCCAAACGGAGACCCCTCGTGGTGGACACGAGACCCGACACTCAATCCCTTCTCCTGGCAGTGCACCATGGAGGTGGGGGCCACCGACACCGCTGGGATCCTCATGGGAGACCCCACCAGGGGGGTGGAGATGGGGGACGGGGGGTAGGGGGGCATGTAGTAGAGCCTCTCGGCGGCCGAGGCAGCAGCAGGGTTCATGTTCCCCCCCTGGGAGGCACAGAGGGACTGGTAGGCCAGGTGCTGGGGCAGGTAGGGGCTGGGCTGATTGAGGAACTGGGCCTTGTACATGCTGAGGGCCGCATACTTGGAAGAGTCCATATAGGGGTAGAGGCCCGCCTCGGGGTACAGCCCCCGGCTCAGCCCCCAGGGCAGACGCAGGTACCCGCCTGCTCCTGCACCAGCACCCCCCAGACCCAGCTCTGAGGGCTTCTCCCCCCCAGGTCCCACACCTCTCCTGTCCAGCCCTTCTGGTCCTCTATGGAGGCTTGGTGGAGAGCTCTTGTACAGGTCCAGGTAGCCATTGGTAGGCTTGCTCCGGTCCATGGAAACGTCAGGCTTGTAGAGGAGGTCTGGAAGGCCGTCCCGGTTGTAGCTGAGGGGGAGGGTAGTGGACCCCTCGTGGGGCTTCTCGGCCGACAGCGCTCGGATCCCTGGGTAAACTACGCTGCCGTGATGGCGGAGGCCGTCCCGCATCAAGGCATTGCGGTCCAGCCCCATGGCGGCCAGGGGCGTTAGCCTGGCATCCACCTACAGGAGAAATAACACAGGTTTAAACCAATTATAAACGAGTTATATCCCATTTCAAATTTCTTGGATTATTTATTTTAATGCATTAGTCTCTAAGGTTCACTGATTTACTATTTTAATTTGTCTAGTTATTATCTTTCTCAACATGTATTATTTTATTTGTTAATTAAACACTTTCAAATGCATCCTCTGTAAGAAATGTGCTGAATAAAAAAAGTTTGATTTGATTATAGACAATATTACACACGTAATACAAAAGGTAGATACCACTCTTCAACTGGTTATACACCACTCTTCAACTGGTTACACATACCTCTTCAACTGGTTATACACCACTCTTCAACCGGTTACACATACCTCTTCAACTGGTTATACACCACTCTTCAACTGGTTATACACCACTCTTCAACTGGTTATACACCACTCTTCAACTGGTTATACACCACTCTTAAACTTGTTATACACCACTCTTCAACTGGTTATACACCACTCCTCAACTGGTTATACAAACCTCTTCAACTGGTTATACACCACTCTTAAACTGGTTGTACACACCTCTTCAACTGGTTATACACCACTCTTCAACTGGTTATACACCACTCTTCAACTGGTTATATACACCTCTTCAACTGGTTATACACACCTCTTCAACTGGTTATACACCACTCTTCAACTGGTTATACAAACCTCTTCAACTGGTTATACACCACTCTTAAACTGGTTGTACACACCTCTTCAACCGGTTATACACCACTCGTCAGCTGGTTATACACCACTCTTCAACTGGTTATACACACCTCTTCAACTGGTTATACACCACTCTTAAACTGGTTGTACACACCTCTTCAACTGGTTTTACACCACACTTCCACTGGTTATACACCACTCTTAAACTGGTTATAGACCACACTTCAACTGGTTACTCGCCACACTTCAACTGGTAATACACACCTCTTCAACTGGTTATACACACCTCTTCAACTGGTTATGCACCACTCTTATACTGGTTAGACACCACACTTCAACAACTGGTCATACACCACATTTCAACAGGTTATACACCACACTTCAACTGGTTAAACACACCTCTTCAACTGGTTATACACCACTCTTCAACTGGTTATACACCACTCTTCAACTGGTTATACACACCTCTTCAACTGGTTATACACCACTCTTAAACTGGTTGTACACACCTCTTCAACTGGTTTTACACCACACTTCCACTGGTTATACACCACTCTTAAACTGGTTATAGACCACACTTCAACTGGTAATACACACCTCTTCAACTGGTTATACACCACATTTCAACAAGTTATACACCACTTTTCAAATGGTTATACACCACATTTCAAATGGATATACACCACACTTCAACTGGTTATACACCAAACGTCAACTGGTTATACACCACTCTTAAACTGGTTATACACCAATCTTCAACTGGAAATACACACCACTTCAACTGGTTATACACACCTCTTCAACTACATAAACACCTCTTCAACTGGTTACACACACCTCTTCAACTGGTTATAGACCACACTTCAACTGGTTATACACCACACTTCAACTGGTTATACACCACACTTTAAATGGTTATACACACCTCTTCAACTGGTTATACACCACACATCAACTGATTATACACCACACTTTAAATGGTTATACACACCTCTTCAACTGGTTATACACACCTCTTCAACTGGTTATACACACCTCTTCAACAGGTTATAGAACACACTTCAACGCGTTATACACCACCCATCAACAGATTATACACCACTCTGCACCTGGTTAAACACCACACCTAAACTGGTTAAACACCACACTTCAACTGGTTATACACCACTCTTCAACTGGTTAATCACCACACTTCAACTGGTTTTACACCACTCTTCAACTGGTTTTACACCATTCTTTAACTGGTTATAAACACCTCTTCAACTGGTTATACACCACACTTCAACTGGTTAAAGACCACACTTCAACTGGTAAAACACCACATTTCAACTGGTTATACACACCTCTTCAACTGGTTATACACACCTCTTCAACTGATTATAAACACCTCTTCAACTGGTTATACACCACACTTCACCAGGTTAAACACACTTTTCAACTTGTTATACACACCTCTTCAACTGGTTATACACACCTCTTCAACTGGTTATACACACCTCTTCAACTACATGCACACCTCTTCAACTGGTTATACACACCTCTTCAACTGGTTATATACCACTCTTCAACTGGTTATACACCACACTTCAACAACTGGTTAAACACCACATTTCAACAGGTTATACACCACACTTCCACTGGTTATACACCACATTTCAACAGGTTATACACCACTTTTCAAATGGTTATACACCACATTTCAAATAGTTATACACCACCCTTCAACAGATTATACAACACTCTGCAACTGGTTATACACCACGCCTAAACTGGTTATACACCACTCTCAACTGTTTATACACACCTCTTCAACTAGTTATACACACCTCTTCAACTGGTTATACACACCTCTTCAACTATATACACACCTCTTCAACTGGTTATACACACCTCTTTAACCGGTTATACACCACACATTAACTGGTTATACACACCTCTTCAACTGGTTATACACCACTCGTCAACTGGTTATAAACACCTCTTCAAATGGTTATACACCACTCGTCAACTGGTTATGAACACCTCTGCAACTGTTTATACAAAACACTTCAACTGGTTAACTTCTTATGGCTGCAGGGGCAGGATTGAGTAGCTTGGATGAAAGGTGCACAGAGGTGCCCAGAGTAAACGGCCTGCTCCTCAGTCATAGTTGCTAATATATGCATATTATTATTAGTATTGGATAGAAAACACTCTGAAGTTTCTAAAACTGTTTGAATTATGTCTGTGAGTATAACAGAACTCATATGGCAGGCAAAAACCTGAGAAGAAATCCAACCAGGAAGTGAGAAATCTGAGTTTGGTCGATTTTCAACTCATCGCCTATTGAAAACACGGTAGGATATGGATCTGTTTGCACTTCCTACGGCTTCCACTAGATGTCAACAGTCTGTAGAACGTTGAATGAATCTTCTACTGTGATGTTGAGCCGAATGGGAGCTGTTTGAGTCAGTGGTCTGGCAGAGAGCCAGGTCCTGCTCACGCGCATTCCACATGATATCGACTTGCATTCCATTACTTCTATAGACACAAAGGAATTCTCCGGTTGGAACGTTATTTAATATTTATGATAACAACATCCTAAAGATTGATTCTATACTTAGTTTGACAAGTTTATTCGACCTGTAATATAACTTTTTGAAGTTTTCGTCCGACGTTTGCCTGGACCTGCACGAGCGTTTGGATATGTGTACAAAACGCGCTAACAAAAATCATTTTCTGTGATTTTGCGGTGACCTAACATAATCGTTTGTGGTGCTTTTGCTGAAAAGCCTATTTGAAATCGGACACTTTGGTGGGATTAACAACAAGATTACTTGTTGTTGGTATGAGATACAACTGGTAAAACACACCTCTTCAAATTGTTATACACCACTCTTCAACAGGTTATACAGAACTCTTCAACTGGTTATACACCACTCTTCAACTGGTTATACACACCTCTTCCACTGGTTATACACACCTCTTCAACTGGTTATACAACAAACTTTAACTGGTTATACACCACAATCAAACTGGTTATACAACACACCTCACTTGGTTATACACCACATTTAAACTGGTGATACACCACACCTTAACTGGTTATACACCAAACTTCAACTGGTTATACACACCTCTTCAACTGTTTATACACACCTCTTCAACTGGTTAAACACCACACTTCAACTGGATAGACACACCTCTTCTGATTCATATACACCACTCCTCAGCTGGTTAAATACCACTCTTCAACTGGTTATACAGCACTCTTCAACAGGTTATACAGAACTCTTCAACAGGTTATACAGAACTCTTCAACTGGTAATACACCACTCTTCCACTGGTTATACACACCTCTTCAACTGGTTATACACACCTCTTTAATTGGTTATACACACGTCTTCAACTGGTTATGCACCACTCTTCAGCAGGATATATACCACTTTTCAACTGGTAATACACCTCTTTTCAACTGTTAATACACAACTTTTCAACTGGTAATACACCACTCTTCAACTGTTTATACACACACCTTCAACTGATTATACACCACATTTCAACAACTGGTTAAACACCACATTTCAACTTTTTATACACCACTCTTCAACTTGTTATACACAACTTTTAAACTGGTTATACACACCTCTTCAAATTCTTATACAACACTCTTCAGCTGGTTAAACACCACTCTTCAAATGGTTAAACACCATTCTTCAACTGGTTATACACACCTCTTCAACTGGATATACACCACACTTCAACTGGTTATAAACACCTCTTCAACTTGTTATACACCACTCTTCAGCTTGTTATACAACACTCTTCAACTGGTTACACACACCTCTTCAACTGGTTATACACACCTCTTCAACTGGATATACACACCTCTTCAAATGGTTATACAACACAATTCAACTGGTTATACACACCTCTTCAACTGGTTATACACTAAACTTAAACCGGTTATAGACCATACTTCAGCTGGTTATACACTACTCTTCAAAAGGTTATACACACCTCTTCAACTGGATACACACCACAATTCAACTGGTTATACACACATCTTCAACTTGAAAAACACTACTTTCAGGCTGGTTATACAGCACTCTTCAACTGGTTATACACACCTCTTCAACTGGTTATACACACCTCTTCAACTGGTTATACACACCTCTTCAGCTGGTTATACACCAATCTTCAACAGGTTATACACCACACTTCAACTGGTTAAACACCACTCTTCAACGTGTTATACACACCTCTTCAACTGGATATACACACCTCTTCAACTGGATATACACCACACTTCAACTGATTATAAACACCTCTTCAACTTGTTATACACCACTCTTCAGCTGGTTATACAACACTTTTCATTTGGTTAAACAGCACTCTTCAACTGGTTATACACACCTCTTCAACTGGTTAAACACCACTCTTCAAATGGTTATACACACCTCTTCAACTAGTTATACACACCTCTTCAACTGGTTATACACCACTATTCAGCTGGATATACACATCTCTTCAATTGGTTATACACCACTCTTCAACTGGTCATACACCACAGGTCAAAAACTGGTTAAACACCACACTTCAACTTGTTATACACCAAAACTTTAACTGGTTATACACCACATTTCAAACTGGTTATACACCACATTTCACGTGGTTATACAACACATTTCAACTGGATATAAACCACTCTTCCACTGGTTATAAACCATACTTCACCTGGTTAAACACCACTTTTGACCTGGTTATACACCACACTCCAACTTGTTACACACCACTCTTCAGCTGGTTATACACCACTCTTCAAAAGTTTATACACCACATTTCACGTGGATATACAACACATTTCAACTGGTTATAAACACCTCTTCAACTGGTTATACACCACTCTTCATCTGGTTATAAACCATTCACCTGGTTAAACACCACTTTTGAACTGGTTATACACCACACTCCAACTTGTTACACACCACTCTTCAGCTGGTTATACACCACTCTTCAAAAGGTTATACAACACTCTTCAACTGGTTATACACCACTTTTCAACTGGTTATACACAACTCTTCAACTGGTTATACACACCTCTTCAACTGGTTATACACACCACTTCAACTGGTATACACTCTTCAGCTGGTTATAAACCAATCTTCAGCTGGATATACATCACTCTTCAACTGGTTATACACACCTCTGTAACTGGTTATACACCACTCTTCAACTGGTTATACACCACACTTCAACTGGTTATACACCACTCTTCAACTGGTTATATACACCTTTTCAACTGGTTATAAACACCTTTTCAACTGGTTATACACCACACTTTAACTAGTTATACACCACTCTTCAAAAGGTTATACACACCTCTTCAACTGGTTATACACCACTCTTCAACTGGTTATACAACACTATTCAACTGGTTATACACCACTCTTCAACCGTTTATACATACCTCTTCAACTGGTTATACACCACACTTCAACTAGTTTTACACCATTATTCAACTGGTTATACATCACCCTTCAACTAGTTATACACCACTCTTCAACTTGCTATACACCACTCTTCCACTTGCCTTATACACCTGTAACATGTTATACACACGGTAAGACTTCACTTGTGTGAGGTATGAGGGTATGGTTAATGTCTCTTAACCTTATTATAAACAGTGTTATAACACTAATACACATCTTATACATGGATGACGCACCATGCTTTGTGTGATGTGGTTGCCTTCTCTTAAATCCAGGTTTCTCTGGGTCCCCGCATCACTAACAGGTACTCTCCTGGAAAGAGAAAACACATGGTCAGAATAATTTGTACACACACACACACACCGTGGTGTGGCAGTGCTCTAGTTAATGACAAGCTTAAAGGCTTGAGTTTTCAATAGCAACAACAACAGAGAGAGAGGGTGAAGGAAGGGCAGAAAGGTGGGGAGAGGGTGTGATGTATCTGCTATAGCAACATCTATCACGACCCACACACACACACGCACACGCACACGCACACACACACACACTCACACACTCACGCACACACATAAATACACACCCGCCAGCTGAAGTAGTCCCCCTTCCACCCCACGCTCTCAATTCAGCCCCCCGCCTACCCAGGGAGTAAACAACGTGCATTGTGGGGCCCAGGCCATTCAGTCACGTTCTCCACACACTCGTTTTCACTTGTTCGCTCTAGCCTCCTTGACCCTCTCTCTCTCCCTCCCTCTTTCTCTCCCTCCATTCTGGCAGCAAGCTAAGCGAGGGACGATCATAGTTCACAGACCACTCCAGTGGGAGGCCATTCAACCTTTGCTACGGCGCACTGGATCGTACACACACACAAACACACACTAATTAATAAACAAACTCCATGAAGATGTATTTCAAAACCCAGAATAGGAAAGTGTTCTCTTCTCAGTTAGCCCACACAGTAGAAAATGGCCCAAACCAGGCTCTCTCACACACACTCAAACTCACTCACACACTCACACACAGCGTCAGACCTTAATACGCACTTCGTTGTGACCTTTGTATGGTGAAAGTGCTGGTTGCGTCTAGCAAGAAGTCCCTATATAGCCAAATCAGTCAGTGAGTCAGTGAGTGAGTGAGTGAGTGAGTGAGTGAGTGAGTGAGTGAGTGAGTGAGTGAGTGAGTGAGTGAGTGAGTGAGTGAGTGAGTGAGTGAGTGAGAGAGAGAGAGAGAGAGTGAGAGAGAGAGAGAGAGAGAGAGAGAGAGAGAGAGAGAGAGAGAGAGAGAGAGAGAAGGAGAGAGAGAGAGAGAGAGAGAGAGAGAGAGAGAGAGAGAGAGAGAGAGAGAGAGAGATACTCGGCTCCTCCATCATTGGAAAGAAACGCGTCTGTGGCTCGAGTTGCTTCGCCACCGGCATGCCGCTTTTATTACAGTGACCCCAAGCTCATTAATCACCCTCTCCCTCGCTTGCGCAGCTCCTCCCTTCCCCCTCTTCTTCCTTGCCTAGAGGCTTGAGCACAACCGATTCCTGCCTGCCTGGCTTGCCCGGACAACATCTGCATGAGATGAAACTGAAAACTCTTAAAGTGCCCGCATACTAGGTTCTGTTTGCTCCTAGCAGAAGAACTTGGCTAGACGAAGTGAACGTCTGTGCCTCGCATACCACCTTTAACTTCTTATGGCTGGTGGCGCTATTTTCACGTTCGGATGAAAAGCGTGCCCAGAGTAAACTGCCTGCTACTCAGGCCCAGAAGCTAAGATATGCATATTATTAGTAGATTTGGATAGAAAACACTCTGAGTTTCTAAAACTGTTTGAATGATGTCTGTGAGTATAACAGAACTCATATGGCAGGCAAAAGAAAAAATCCAACCAGGAAGTGGGAAATCTGAGTCTTGTAGGTTTTCAAGTCTTTGCCTATCCAAGATACAGTGTAAATTTGGTCCGATTGCACTTCCTAAGGCTTCCACTAGATGTCAACAGTCTTTAGAACCTTGTTTCAGGCTTCTACTGTGAAGGGGGAGAGAATAAGATCTGTTTGACTAAGGGGTCTGGCAGAATGCCATGAGCTAAGAGCGAGCTGCGTGAGAGCGAGCTGCGTGAGAGCGAGCTGCGTTCCCTTTCATTTCTAAAGAAAAGGAATTGTCCGGTTGAAACATTATTGAATATTTATGATAAAAACATCCTAAAGATTGATTCTATACATCGTTTGACATGTTTCTACGAACTGTAATGGAACTGTTTTGACTTTTCGTCTGGACCCTTTCGTCTGGACCTCACGCCTTGTGAATTTGGATTTGTGAACTAAACGCACGAACAAAAAGGAGGTATTTGGACATAAATTATGGACTTTATCGAACAAAACAACAATTTATTATGGAACTGGGATTCCTGGGAGTGCATTCCGATGAAGATCATCAAAGGTAAGTGAATATTTATAATGCTATTTCTGACTTCTGTTGACTCCACAACATGGCTTGTTTTGGTCTCTGAGCGCTGTACTCAGATTATTCCATGGTGTGCTATCGCTGTAAAGTTTTTTGAAATCTGACACAGCAGTTGCATTAAGGAGAAGTATATCTTTAATTCCTTGCATAACACTTGTATTTTCATTAACATTTACGATGAGTATTTCTGTAAAGTGATGTGGCTCTCTGCAAAATCACCGGATGTTTTGGAAGCAAAACATTACTGAACATAACGCGCCAATGTAAACTGAGATTTTGGATATAAATATGAACTTTATCGAACAAAACATACATGTATTGTGTAACATGAAGTCCTACGAGTGCCATCTGATGAAGATCATCAAAGGTTAGTGATTAATTTTATCTCTATTTCTGCTTTTTGTGACTCCTCTCTTTGGCTGGAAAAATGGCTGTGTTTTTATGTGACTAGGCACTGACCTAACATAATCAATCGCATGGTATGCTTTCGTCGTAAAGCCTTTTTGAAATCGGACACTGTGGTGGGATTAACAACAAGTTTATATTTAAAACGGTGTATAATACTTGTATGTTTGAGGAATTTAAATTATGAGATTTCTGTTGTTTGAATTTGGCGCCCTGCACTTTCACTGGCTGTTGTCAAATCGATCCTGTTAACAGAATTTCAGCCGTAAGAAGTTAACTATAGACATTCGCTTGAAAAACAAGAAAAAAGCTGACTGTTTGTCCCTCTTGAGACACCATAGCAACAACATAGCCAGTATAAACTTCCTCAGAATAGTCTGAATTAATCTAAGATAAATCAAGAAATCTATAATAGATTTTTACGTTTTTGCCAAGGAGGTCTTAGTCGCATCATTTTACAACTAACTAAGATTTTAGCGCAGTATTTCTCAAGTGAAAAAATGTGCATGAAAACTAGCAGTCTCTCGTTGAATGAAAACAAACACTTGATTGAAAAATCCCATCCATAGTTCCCACTCTTCCAGGACTACTTCTGTTGACCAATCACTGACGAAGGGGTGTAGACTTCGGCTACCGAAGGGGGACTCCCCTTCAAGCTAATTGTGACTGCAACATTCTAACAGTGTAATTAATACATTTCAAATATGCTATCGCTAAAACAGCTATGAAACAGAAAGCATATGATTTGGAACACGGTAACAGCTTCTTTTTATAACAACATAATTTAAAAAAAAATGTAATCACCAATTGTGAATGAAGAACAGGGTGCCCCACTCTATTGTATCATTATATGGTGGGATGGGACATGCCGTACTCCAGACTGCATCAGATACATGGGCCACACATACCAAGACAGAGGGGCGCTGTTTCCCTTGCATCCTTCTTCACCGGCGTCTCGGGAAATAAATTATCAGTATGTTTATATTTTATTTGGACGGGCAAGGAGGTACGGTAGGCCGGGCCAGGCCCCCTAAGGACGCCAATAATGCCGGCCCTGCCCCTGCCGAACACCAAAACGAACAAAAACGTCGCAAAATGTCGCCATAATATATGCGTGAATGGTTTCCAAGCATGTGACAGGCTTTATTCCCGGTCATCCCGGATGGCACGGACCCTTTATGCCCTGTGTGTGTGAGAATCAGGCCCGAGAAAGTCCACAAGCCCAAACAGCCGGGATCGTTGTTTTTCCCGTTCTGCCACATCGTCACTTGCACTATTTTTTCCACACACTCACCGAAAACTTTGTCAGGGGGACTGAATTCAGCAGTCGGAAGGGGAAAGAGAAAAAGAGTGCAGCCAGATTGTATGTCAACTGAGGAACATGGAGAGGTTGAGAGGAGAGAATAGAGGGTGGAGGAGAGCTGGATGGATGGAAAGGCAAACTGACCTCTCCTCCATGACCATCCCATACATTTGGGCCCTCTCGTGACTCATCCACGGGGGAACCGTTCCGTACATCTGTGTAGCGGAGAGCATGTCATCCCCTCATGGGACAGTCCATCTTAAAACACCTCCAACCGACCAGCGCTCTGCAAGACAGTTAATACCAAACGGTGCTATGACGCTCTCCGTCGGTCCATCCATGTAGGCCTAAACTCACAATGTTAAGCAATAAACCACATTAAAAGCCTACATAAAACAGCAGAGTGCATTGGGCCTACAAAGAAACTTGTAGGTGTGGGGTTACAGATTTAGATTGTTCAATTGGCTTAAGGGATCGGCAACACACGATTGCAAAACACAAAATCAAATTTAATTGTATTGGTCGCATGCGCCGAATACAACAGATGTAGACTTTAACACGAAATGCTTACGAGCCCATTCCCAACAACGCAGAGTTAAAAAGTAAGAAGAACATTTGCTAAAAAAATTCTGACACTAAAATAATAACAAGGCTATATACAAGGAGTACCAGTACCGACTCAATGTGCAGGGGTACGAGGTAGTGGAGGTAATTGAGGTAATACAGTATGTACAGTAGCAGTCAAAAGTTTGGACACACCTTCTCATTCAAGGGTTTTTCTTAATTTGTACTATTTTCTACATTTTAGAATAATAGTAAAGACATCAAACTATGAAATAACACATATGGAATCATGTAGTAACCAAAAAAGTGTTAAACAAATCAAAATACATTTTAGATTTGAGATTCTTCAAATAGCCACCCTCTGCCTTGATGACAGCTTTGCACATTCTTGGCATTCTCTCAACCAGCTTCATGAGGTAGTCACCTGGAATGCATTTCAGTTAACAAGTGTGCCTTGTTAAAAGTTAATTTGTGGAATGTCTTTCCTTAATGCATTTGAGCCAATCAGTTGTGTTGTGACAATGTGTGGGTGGTATACAAAAGATAGCCCTATTTAAAGACCAAGTCCATTTTAGGCCAAGAACATCTCAAATAAGCAAAGAGAAATGACAGTCCATCATTACTTTAAGACAAGAAGGTCAGTCAATCCGGAAAATTTGAATCCGGAAAATTTGAAGAACGTTGAAAGTTCTTTCAAGTGCAGTCGCAAAATCCATCAAGCTCTATGATGAAACTGGCTCTCATGTGGACCGCCACAGGAGAGGAAGACCCAGAGTTACCTCTTCTGCAGAGGATAAGTTCATTAGAGTTACCAGCCTCAGAAATTGCAGCCCAAATAAATGCTTCACAGAGTTCAAGTAACAGACACATCTCAACATCAACTGTTCAGAGGAGACAGCGTGAATCAGGCCTTCATGGTCAAATTGCTGCAAAGAAACCACTACTAAAGGACAGCAATAATACGAAGAGACTTGCTTGGGCCAAGAAACATGAGCAATGGACATTAGACCGGTGGAAATCTGTCCTTTGATCTGATGAGTCCAAATTTGAGTTTTTTTGTTCCAACAGCCGTGTCTTTGTGAGATGCAGAGTAGATGAAAGGATGATCTCTGCATGTGTGGTTCCCACCGTGAAGCATGGAAGAGGAGATGTGATGGTGTGGGGGTGCTTTGCTGGTGACACTATCTGTGATTTATTTCAAATTCACACTTAACCAGCATGGCTACCACAGCATTCTGCAGCGATACGCCATCCCATCTGGTTTGCTCTTAGTCCGACTATAATTTGTTATTCAACAGGACAATGACCCAACACACCTCCAGGCTGTGTAAGGGCTCTTTGACCAAGAAGGAGAGTGATGGAGTGCTGCAATAAAATAAAATATATATTTTGATTTGTTTAACACTTTTTTGGTTACTACATGAATCCATATGTATTGTTTTTTTTACCTTTATTTAACCACACAAGTCAGTTTAAGAACAAATTCTTATTTTCAATGACGGCCTAGGAAAAGTGGGTTAACTGCCTTGTTCAGGGGCAGAACGACAGATTTGTACCTTGTCGGCTCGGGGATTCGATCTTGCAACCTTTCGGTTACTAGTCCAACGCTCTAACCACTAGGCTACGCTGTTGATGTCGCCAATACTATTCTACAATGTAGATGTGTCCAAACGTTTGACTGGTACTGTAGATATTTAATATACAGGCTATATATTTAAAAAGTGTTTTAGATATTTCTTAGGATAGAGAAAGATAATGGCAGCTTTAGACATTTTTCATGTCAAGGGAGGGTTTCTCCACATTTCTGTAGGTCTATAAGGATAGGCTATATGCTACCTGTCCACCATGCCTAGGCCGTAAATGATTTACAGTGTCCAAGGCCGGAATGTTTGACAGCTACGCCTCTACAATGCACAGGTGAATAGTAAAAGAACCAGCTGCGCATCTTTGAAGAGCTGGTTGTGTATGTGTGTGTGTGTACAGTGTGTGTGTACAGTGTGTGTGTACAGTGTGTGTGTACAACAGGAGAAAAAGCCAGACCACGTCGACGCCCATCCCTGGTGCTAAGAATAGTTTCCACAACAAACATCTCTCAACGGCAATCCATCAGGCCGCAGCCAGGCGGCAGGCAGACCGGAGAGGGCCGGTCGGGCTGCGTTTATAAAACAGACCGCTGGAGCAGAGCACGATTCGCACTATTAAACCACCGGGTGTTTTTAGCGAGTGTCATCAGAGAGAGAGAGACAGAGGAGCAAGAAAAAAGAGCGAGAGAAAAGGGCGAGAGAGAAAAGAGAGAGAAGAGAGAAAAGGAAAAGAAAGAGAAGGGAAACAGTGGCACACAAACAACATTGTGAATTCCATCCAATATGTATTTGTGTATCTTCCTCTACGATTCGTGCCTATGACTATTTTCAAATTAGTAAAACACTGTACATAGCTGATAATATAACACTTGAAAATGTAACAAATATTTTTGTAACATTTTTGAGAGCAATGTGTTTGGTTGATGTTGTTACATTTGTTTCTTCTCACTTGTTTTTATTTCACTTGCTTTGGCAATGTAAACATGTTTCCCATTACAATGAAGCCCATTTGAATTGAATAAGCGAGAGAGAGAGAAAGAGAGAGAGAAAGGGCAAACAGTGAGAGAGATGTGTTCCAGTCCGATCTCGTTTCCTGTTACTATCACGACTTCAACTCCATCTGACCTGTCATATGCGGAGGAACAATAACGCCCTCACGGCCAGCGCTCAAACAACTCCCCAGGCTGCCCTCCTTTCAGTCGTTATACCTCAGGGGAGAAGAAAGGAAGCTGTGTGTGTGTGTGTGTGTGTGTGTGTGTGTGTGTGTGTGTGTGTGTGTGTGTGTGTGTGTGTGTGTGTGTGTGTGTGTGTGTGTGTGTGTGTGTGTGCAACACAGTCTCACATTCAATTCGCGCATATATGTACAAAATGTATTTCAGTAGATTTCGTGCGTTTTTGTGCATTTTTGGGGTGTTTTGGGGTGGTTCAATTCGTTTGAAAATACACGAATTTCTGTGCTACTTAATTCGTGCGAAAAGACACAAATTTAACCAGTAGGTGACACACAAGCCGTTGCAACAACCATGTAGACGCGATAATTTGTATTTCATTTTTGTTCTTCTTAATGGCTAATTCAACGTCATGAATATACAGAAATGTTGTCTTTGTTTAACCATGTTTTAAAATGTGTCGTTGTATGCCTATATGTACTGTTTTAGACTTGCTGAACAGAATTTGAGAAAAGACGCACATTTACCTGCGACTTAATTCGTGGGAAATATTGTTTTATTAATGCCAATGCTGTTTTCTGTGCTTGATTTCGCTTAATACTTTGGATACTGGTGCACTTGTAATCAGAACGCCTTTTTGTCATGTAGGCAACCATACACAATTTTCTTCATAACCCATTTCATATTTCGTGGAGCCTAAATTACACCATTTTCTTCATAATGCATGTATTACATGTTAATGTAAAATAATGAATTATGTTGGCTTACACTTATGGCCTTTCCAAGGCCTTTCCATACCTTAAGGGAACATTTTAGCACTCGCCATATGGTTAGTGAGAAACGCCACAATGCAAATGTAAGGTCCCTTACTAGACGTCCTGCAATGTTTCTAAAATTCGCGGACGGCGTCGGGCCGTGCGCGGGGGAGAGATCTTTCAGGAAGTCATCAAACTAAATCTCTCGGACGTTCGGTTTCCGTTTTATAAAAATAACACATTTTGGTCATTTTTCCGCAGTCTAGGAAATTCCCACCAGAGGGAAAATAAATAATATTGCAAATGCACAAGCACATTGCAAATGCATGTGGCCTTTTCTCCTAAACGGAAAATATTTCGAAGACGTAATGGACAGTTGGCCCCGAACAAGATGGCGTCGAGGCCTCAACGCTTTTTGAGTTATGGCCATTTTTCTGGGATTAAAGGTCAAAAACGTAAAGTAGGGTGCTAATTTGACCGCTTCACGTCAAAGTACATAAGCATACGGTGTCAGGAAAAAAATAACCAGCCATTTATCTATCGTAATTTAAGAGAAATCGTACATTGACAAATTGGTCATGTTCACAAAAAGGAGTAAAAAAAAAAAAGTTACAGATCCAGTTGCAGTGTGTTCAGACGAACATTTTTTAAGTGGGTCTCAAAGCTCTGCCACTGCATCGCAGTGCTAGCTGCGCCACCAGAGTCTCTGGGTTCACGCCCAGGCTCTGCCGCAGCCGGCCGCGACCGGGAGGTCCGTTGGCCTAGCGTCGTCCGGGTTAGGGAGGGTTTGGCCGGTAGGGATATCCTTGTCTCATCGCGCTCCAGCGACTCCTGTGGCGGGCCGGGGGCAGTGCGCGCTAGCCAAGGGGGCCATGTGCACGGTGTTTCCTCCGACACATTGGTGCGGCTGGCTTCCGGGTTGGAGGCGCGCTGTGTTAAGAAGCAGTGCGGCTTGGTTGGGTTGTGCTTCGGAGGACGCGTGGCTTTCGACCTTAGTCTCTCCTGAGCCCATACGGGAGTTGTAGCGATGAGACAAGATAGTAATTACTAGCGATTGGATACCACGAAGAAAAGGGGATAAAAGGATGGAGTGAAAAAGTACGGTGCTTAAAGACACACAAAGCCTGCAATGGCATTGCCATTATCTCCAGGCCGTGCCGAGTTCAACGAGATGCCCCGCTTGACCGTAGCTAGCTCGGTCTGAGTGCAGCGACAGGGACAAGAAGAAGGACCCAAATGACCCTTTGACCTCAATTTCATATTTATTTGCTTTTGGGAGACAGAGAGAGAACCGTTAAGGTTAGAAGCACAATTTGACCTCAGGAACGTTCCTAAGGTCCTCCCGATCTGTGCAAGCCTAACATTGACCGTGTGGCATTAACCCTTAATAGTTAAAAGAAGGTGTTTACATCAAACAGTTTACAATGACATGTCTCCCCATAGGAATACATTGCCTGCTCCCCTAAATTCAACCTGAAGCCTATGTGGGTTAATAATGCCTTATGAACCTGTCTTCGATGACAATCCATCAGGCCACTATGAGGTCTACCTGTGTCGATTCTAAGCTTCCTGGAGCAACCGGAAGTGGTTAAATCACCCTAAAAGTGTTTGCCATACCCAACCTGCAGTTTGAGAGAAATAGTGCATTCAACCCTATGTAAATCAGTGAGTTCTTAACGTATAGACTTAAAACTCAGGATTCTGTAAAAGCCCACTCCAATGAGGATATGTGTTTACTTTCAGCTTCCTGTGCCAACCGGAAGTGCCATAATTGGTGTCAAAAGGGCTGTTTCGAAGGGTTAAAAAAGTCAAATCTTTCCAAAACTTAATATATGTGAATAGGCAACCCTCATGAACTGTAAATCAGTCATTCATCCCATCAGATTTCAAGGAAAAATTTACACACCCACACAGAAAGGATGGAGTGACACACTGAGGGGCTTAGAGGCAGACAGTGCCTGCAATAGTTACTTTTGTTTGAACTTTTAAAGAACCGTCAGACCTAGAGCTCTGAAACTTTACAAACCTGTTCTAGAGCTCAGGTCGATTAAGCACGGTGAGTTATGTGGCTCTAGAAGGTTCTCGGACCGATAAAAAGCCTTGGTGCATTTGCATTGACTTCAATTCATTTTGAGCATTACAAAATGGTGACATTTAGAAAAGTCCCAGAGTTACAAGACTAGGTGCATTGAAACCGGCTCGGCCCATAGAGACGGACCCCGACATTTCTGTCCGATAGCTCATTCAAGGACCCCGTAGCAAGGCATGGAAAAAAGTGGAATTTCAGCACCAATTAAGGTTTTGCTCGGGCACCGAATGACCTATCGAGCCGAAACTTGGGATTCGAGGTCGCCTCACATAGGGCTAAACATAATGTGAAAACTGGACCCGCAGCTAGAACATAACTACGTATTATTTGTTTTATTATGGTTTAAATGGAAGGCGCTGTGAATTTTGGGCCTGCTCTGAAATATGTGATAGTTGGCTTCTAAACGAGTTGGAAAAAGTGAGTTTGGAGTCAGATGGTATCAGTTTGGTGTCTGAAAATATCTAATTGGCTGATGGACACTGACTTGCTAGTTGACTTTTGTGCATTTGCAATATGTTTCAACAGTGAAAAACCACCAAAATAGCATTCTGAAATCACCACTAAAAATGACATCACCATAGCCGTGCCGAGTTCAACGAGATGCCCCGCTTGACCGTAGCTTGCTCGGTCTGAGCGCAGCGACAGTGACAAGAAGATGACCCTTGACCTACATTTCAAGTCT
This sequence comes from Salvelinus alpinus, assembly GCF_045679555.1. NCBI lineage: Eukaryota > Metazoa > Chordata > Actinopteri > Salmoniformes > Salmonidae > Salvelinus > Salvelinus alpinus. The sequence goes on from NC_092099.1 coordinate 27,138,716, forward strand.
TTTGCTTTTGGGAGACAGAGAGAGAACTGTTAAGGTTTAGAAGCACAATTTGACCTCAGGAACGTTCCTAAGGTCTCTGTGCAAGCCTAACATTGACCGTGTGGCATTAACCCTTAACAGTTAATAGAAGGTGTTTACATCAAACAGTTTACAATGACATCTCACCCCATAGGAGCACATTGCAGGCACCCCTAAATTCAACCTGAAGCCTATGTGGGTTATGAATGTCTTATGAACCTGTCTTCAATGACAATCCATAAAGCCACTATGAGGTCTACCTGTGTTGATTCTAAGCTTCCTGGAGCAACCGGAAGTGATAAAATCACCCTAAAAGTGTTTTGCCATACCCAACCAGCAGTTTGTGATATATAGTGCATTCAACCCTGTGTAAATCAGTCAGTTCTTAACGTATAGACTTAAAACTCAGGATTCTGTAAAAGCATACCCCGATCAGGATATGTATTTACTTATAGCTTCCTGTGCCAACCGGAAGTGCCTTAAAATGGGGTCATAGGTGCTGTTTCGAAGGTTTAAAAAAGTCAGATCTTTCCAAAACTTTAAATGTGTGAATCGGTCAACCCTCATGAACTGTAAATCAGTAATTTCGCTAAACAGATGTCAAAGAAAAGCTCTCTCACACACACACACACACACACACACACACACACACACACACACGCACACGCACACGCACACACACACACAAGGATGGAGTGAAAAAGTATGGTGCTTAAAGACACACAGAGCCTTAAATGCTTTTAGGGGGGATCCAGACTTCCATACCCGCTCTGGGAGCGCTATACTACCGCCCCAAATCAATGGGTGCTGGCCTGAGTGATTTATGGAGGTTTTCAAAAAATATTCTTTTTTTTTCTTCTGGAAAATATTTTATGTTTTTTCTTCTCGAGTCAATGGCCTGAGTGATTTATGGAGGTTTTCAAAAAATATTCTAAGTCCAAACTTTTCATGCACCTGGTATTTTTTTGGGGTTACCAGGCGTCATTTTTCAAAACGGTTGAAATTGCTTTTAGGGGGCATCCAGAGTGTCACATGACCGGATGAGGTAACTATTCTTGTTCTTCTTGTAACTTTCCGGTAGGCTAGAAGTTTTCCGGTGTTTTGCTGCTCGACACAGGTCGACGCAGGTATTGCACTTGATTTATCGTTATCGTAACCGTAGGTGCAGCCAAGTGGAAATACGAAAGCTTTCTAGCTATTTCGCACTGACGGTAATTTGAACACAAGAACGTTTCTAGTGAAAAGGTGCTTACACTCAGAGCCATGTATTTACACTCAGCCACCCTAGCCTTATTACGGGTTAACGTTTTGGTAATTTTGGTTGGCCAACAAAATGTAAGACTACAATGACTGCATACGTTTCCCCAAATGTTATACGAAAAAAAAATGTTTTGTTATTGATGGACAATGGCAAGGCTGCCATTGTATTTTCAGTTACATTCTGTTCAATAAAAATGGTTTACACGTTTATTTTTTAAGAAATACATGGAACTACAACCGAATAAAACACCATTAACCATCATGCATTGCGTACATTCATTCTATCCTGAAAAGTCTGTTCAGAAAAATCGAAAACAGTACATATAGGCATAAAACCACAATGTTTTAATAGGGATTAAATAAAGACAATATATATATAACCTCTTATGGTTAAATGGTTAAAAAAAGACAAAATATCTATATATTCATAACGTAAAATAAATAAATACAGGCGATCGCGTCTATGGTTGTTGCAACGGCTTGTGTGTCGCCTACTGGTTAAATTCGTGTCTTTTCGCACGAATTAAGTAGCACAGAAATTCGTGTATTTTCGCACGAATTAAGTAGCACAGAAATTCGTGTATTTTCAAACGAATTGAACCACCCCAAAAATGCACAAAAACGCACGAAATCTGCTGAAATACATTTTGTACATATATGCGCGAATTGAATGTGAGGCTGGGCTGGTGTGTGTGTGTGTGTGCGTGCGTGTGTGGCAGAGCAGTGGTATGGGTCATCAACTCATAAATATCTCGTCTTTATACGCACAACTGGCTAAACTGTTCTGGATATTCAACTAAATGTAAATGTTTAGGCTATGTGACATATATGCTGATATATGTTAAAAACAACAAACACGTTATATTGATGTGGGTGGCGTAGGCTATAAATCTGGAAACGTGTCCATTTTTCCGTGCCTGACATGCTGCTGTGCAAGTCCTTCTCTCTAGGCTCGAGCGAACTGGGACGAGGAGGACGGGGAGAGTGGGCCCGGGGCCATCTCTCTCTGGAGCGCAGTCTCGAGCTTCTGCTCTAAAAAAAAAATGCAGTGTGACGCAGGATAATCTCCGCAGCGACGGGGGTGAGGAGTGAGGATTAACACGGATTAATGCACACACCACTACGCAGGGCTCGGGTGTGTGTGTGTATGTGTGTGTGTGCGCGCGCTGCCAAAACGAAAAGAAAGCGCATACCACTTGGGTGGACCGAAAATAAAACAACGAAAACAAAGCTCAGTATGGTTTAAAAGTCACGTCTATAGAGATTAGCTTTACTGCAATCTATTCACTACTTCAAAATGAAAACTGCATCTTTGCACATAATGCCAGGAGGGCCCTATAATTTTTCTCGTGTAAGGTAATACAACGATTACAGGTTGGAAGTAAAATAATAGTTATTTATGTGTCTTTTGATATCTATCACATATTTATTTTACTCCTTTGTCACATTCATTACCAGGATCATTATACCCGACAAAGACGACAAATGTAGCAACGCTTTCTCCAGGGTCCTTGCTCTCCGGAATCCTTTGCAGTTGGTTAAGGTTAGGGTTACGGTTATGGAGAGGTTAGCGTAGTGACGTCCTAACTATCTCTGATAGAACTAGCCCTTTCTCCAGTCCCCCAGTTTTCTCGTACACTCTGGTGCGTAACAGCACATCTCGAGATACGCAGCTGCTAAAAGAGAGAGAGAGAGTGTCTGCGTGTTTGCGTTACAGCGTGTGTGTGTGTGTGTGTGTGTGTCAGAGAGAGAGACTGGTGTAGGGAAACTCCGAGACAGCTCCCTGTAGACACACAGAGAGAGAGAGACGTGGGCAGGCCTCCAACATTTCTACGCACGGAATACTAGCGAGGCACGATAGGCAGCCAGCAGCAGAGCGCAAAAGGGCGGATAGGGGGACTAAACAGCGCAGAGGAGGGCTTTCACTTCCCACTCCACATGATACAACAATCCGGTAGTCAGTATGCAGCAGTATATTCCGTAACACACAGGGACTGAATGTGAGAGAAGAGGACAGAGTGTCACAACATGACCATGGAAAGTCAGCAATGTAATCACTCGTAATCCCAACAATGTAGCACAATATATCCACAGTTGTCAACAAATTATCAGCACGGGGACGGCTACATATGCATCTATAATTTCCATATAGCGAACACGTCATGACCAATGAAATACATAGCCCTACAACGGGGACATTGTGTCCATGCACGCAGTCCCGTGGCAGAGGGCGTGGCGAGGTCGAGTAGAGAACGGACGAGAGAGAGCTCCACTAGAGAGAGAGAGAGAGAGAGAGAGAGAGAGAGAGAGAGAGAGAGAGAGAGAGAGAGAGAGAGAGAGAGAGAGAGAGAGAGAGAGAGAGAGAGAGAGAGAGAGAGAGAGAGAGAGAGAGAGAGAGAGAGAGAGAGAGAGAATGGCTGTTTAAAACAGCTGTCCATTATTTGCGCGCGGGCTGTACACAGGGCCTCTCGCCCTCCCGCCACACAGGCGAATGCAAGTCAGTGCGGGAGGACTGTCCCGGGAGCATGACCGCCAACAACGCCGACATTGTGTGACCCGTGCTGTCACTGGAGAACTGGTGACGGCCGCTGAACCATGCCATTCATCCCGGGCCAAATTAGTACTAAATGGACCTTTTATGTCCCCAGAGGGGCCAGGATTGTAGTAACAGGGATGCGCATGTTAGTCGCCTTAGTAGGCAGAGTAAACCCGTTTTGGGTATTTCTGGTAGGCCTATATCATCAAAATAAATCAATCGCAACATGTTTTTTGATTAATTGAGCACTGTTAATCTGACAATACTATTGGAAATTAATGTTGAAAGTTCCATTTATATTCCTAAAACTTAAGTTGAAAATGATGCTGTAGATGCTTCCTGTTGACAAGACATTTTGATAAATAGCCCAATGTCAAAACACTGTTTTAACGTGTCCAAATCAATAACCAATATGAAAAAACAGTTTGTGATATTGAAAACATAAAATGTACTATCTACACATACTGTACATAGTAATCATAGTTATCAAACGCAACAATAGTAATCATATTTTTATTTGTTTTTTAAACGAACCACCTTATAAACTGCACACGCACCAAAAACCCAATAAAGTGCCAATAAATCACTGATATCGATTAGGGGGGAAATTAAGTTGTATTCACTGTTGAAACTAACACAACAACAAAAAACATGGAAACTGGAGATTCCTTTACATCACTGGTTAGAGAACCTGCAGAACACAGCTACATTTTGGAACGTTGCATTTTGATTTGTGTGTCCCAAAACAGAAAGAGAAATGCATCACTTGTGTCAATAACTCCTATCCATATCACGTTGAAATCAATTGTGCAAGAGGGGGGAGATGTGGTTCCTGTTCAAACGAACACAGCTCATAAACCACACGGAATCTGGGAATAATATGTACATCACTGGTTAGAGGACAATTTGTAGAAGACAGTTAACTACATTTTGATATGTTGCATTTGAATTCAAGTGGGTCGCCAATGTGGTAAGTGTAACACAACACTTTTTCTGTTAATCACACGCTGTTAATCACACGCTGAAATCATTCAGGGGGCAAACCTTTGGGGTGTAGCACTGTTTAAACTAAAACTATTCCAATGACACACGGAAACCTGGAATAATTTACAGGCCTACATGGTTGGTTAGATGAGAACTTGTAGAAGGCTTATGTATATTTTGGAATGTCAGATGTTGATTTCCGGAGGCTGCCATCACGGAATAGGTAACGAACCACTTTTTATGTTAGTTAATTTAAACGAATCAAGATGTGTCATATGATATCAACAGTGACAATGGTTGGCTGCTATTTAAGTGTTGGCTGCTATTTAAGTGATAGCTTGACTGTACAATCCATGTATTGGGGGTGTGTGGCCAGCGACTTATATAGACTGACCCCCCAAATGTTCTGTGCCATTTAATTTACTCCTCATTCTAAGTGGTTCTAAGTCCTGCGCATCCCAGAGTGTGTGACAAAATCAACTTGTGTAATTCCACTAAGTTTTATTGGGTGAAAATGCAAGCTTGTGTAAGGTATTAACTCATACTGTCGACATTTGGGAAATTAGCCAATATACAATAATTGAATATGGCAAAATAATTAAACATGTCAGTTTAAGATGATAGTTTCTGAGTGGGCAACATATACTATTACATCAATGACATCTACACACAGTGGCCAGCTTATTAGGTACGCCCATCTAGTACTGGGTCTCCAGTACTAGATTGCCTCCAGAACAGCATGAGTAGTAGAATAGGACAGAATACGGTATTTACATATGAGATGAGTAATGCAAGATATGTAAACATTATTAAAGTGACTAATGTTCCAATTATTAAAGTGGCCAGTGATTTCAAGTCCATGTATAGGGCAGCAGCCTCTAATGTGCTAGTGATGGCTATTTAACAGTCTGATGGCCTTGAGATAGAAGCTGTTTTTCAGTCTCTCAATCCCAGCTTTGATGCACCTGTACTGGCCGCGCCTTCTGGATGAAAGCGGGGTGAACAGGCAGTGGCTTGGGTGGTTATTGTCCTTGATGATCTTTTCGGCCTTCCTGTGACATCGGGTGCTGTAGGTGTCCTGGAGGGCAGGTGGTTTGCCCTCCAGGACAGCAGCACTCTCTGGAGAGCCTTGCGGTAGCGGGCAGTGCAGCTGCTGTACCAGGCGGTGATACAGCCCGACAGGATGCTCTCAATTGTGCATCTGTAAAAGGTTGTGAAGGTTTTAAGTGCCGGGACCAAACATGTGCCAGGAAAACATTCCCCACACCATTACACCACCAGCCTGTACCATTGCCACCAGGCAGGATGGGGCCATGGACTCATGTTGCTTACGCCAAACCCTGATAAAGCCATCAACATGAAGCAACTAGAACCAGGATTCGTCGGACCAGGCAATGTTTTTCCACTACTCAATTGTCCAGCGTTGGTGATAACGTGCCCACTGGAGCCGGTTCATGTTGTTTTTAGCTGATAGGAGTGGATACCAGTGTGGTCCTCCTCTACAATAGCCCATCCGTGACAGGGTCCGACGAGTTGTGCATTCTGAGATGTCGTTCTGCACACCACTGTTGTACTGCGCTATTATTTGCCTGTTTGTGGCCCACCTGTTAGATTTCACGATTCTTGCCATTCTCATTAGACCTCTCATTAACGAGCTGTTTTCCCCCACAGGACTGACACTGGATGTTTTTTGTTTGTCGCACCATTCTCGGTAAACCCTAGACAGCGTCGCTGTGAAAATCCCAGGAGGGCGGCCATTTCTTAGATACTGGAACCGGCGCGCCAGGCATCGATGATCATACCACACTCAAAGTCACTTAGGTCACTCGTTTTGCCCATTCTAACATTCTATGGAAAACTAACTGAATTTCTCTATGCCAGTCTGCCTGCTTTATACAGTAAACCACGGCCACATGACTTACAGTCTGTAGGAGCGAAACGTTTGTGAAAGGGGTGGTATACCTAATAAACTTTCGATAGTGTATTCCTCACTCATTTAACCATTTAGAGAGTTAAATGCTCTTAAACACAATTTAACCGGGTGCTCTAGACGGAAGCCTCCGCAGTGTATGTGCAGCAGCCGGAACATTTAAAGTCCCTAGCCTTAGTCTTTTCTTTGAAACATCCTATTACACATTTTTGAGGTTTGAGAAAGTCCCCACTGGGCATATACGTCACATCAACGTCTATTCCACGTTGATTCAATGTAATTTCATTGAAATGGCGTGGAAACAATATTCAACCAGTGTGTGCCCAGTGGGACATGGCTCAATCAATATGGAGATATTTGGGAATATAATATCCCCTGAATCAAATGTATTTTTGCTTTAAATTCTTGGCTGCGAATGTGATGGAACTGGCTGTGAATCAGATAGGCCTACTGTGTGATTAAATTACGTTCAAATTATCAATGCTGCTGCTATGCTTCAAATTAAATGTTTAATGCAGGATTTCTATATAAAACGCACACAAGACGGTACTAAATCTAGTTGGTGGTACAGTAACCGGAAAAGGTTGGGAACCACTGGCATAGCCCACGTCTTGCATGTATATCCAAACAGTGCGTAATTAAGAACTTTATGGTTCGGTGGAAAATGAATGTTATCTTGAGCGGTGTAATACAAATAACGCAACATACACACGCCCCCTCGAACTGCCGCGCTCTGCGCAGTGTCTGTAGTATTTCGTCAGCAGTAGGCGATAACATCTAAAAACAACACGGGCCCGCTTGATCAAGATGGGGCCTACTTAGACGAAAAGGAGGACGACTGGCTGGCGAAGTCTCATCGTCAACATCCTCTCCCAAAATTATAATTCGGTGAGGTCATGAACATAGGCCAAATAAATAATCCACCTTGCACAAAAGCAACATTATTCGAATTAAAATATCACACTCTAGGTCGGACCAAGGAGGGACCGGGATGGTTGACACACTTAATTCTGTATTAATTTGTTCCCCATTCAATGAAAGAAGAACAGTATCTCACATCAGGCTATTTATCGTCATAGGCCCTCACGCTGTGGGTGCTATACAGGGATTAGTGACACGTCTCTCTGCGGGGAAGTGATCCGTGTGCTCGGGGCCTCCGCGGAACTAAAAGCTCTGTGAAACAGAGAGAAAAAAAAGCCTCTCCCGTTTCAGCGCGAGGTCCCAGGAGGCCTGGACGGAGGCACAGCTTCAATCAAACCATGACATCTCTTCCCGGGAGGCGTACAGCACACCGAAACTCGATCTCCCCCATCTCTTCGCCATGCCTTCACTTTTGTTCACAGGCACCTCGCATGAGCAGCCAAGAGCGCAGCGGTGGTGTTGGGACTGTTGTTGTATTCAGTGGAAGAACACAAACAACAACAAGTGACATTAGCCTAAAATGGGAGGGCTGAAGCTTTGTCTCAGCAACGCTGTAAGCAGAAAACATTGCCTATATTCGGGGCTACAATCAATCGCTAGACAACAATATAATGACAGGGGATATACCAACACAAGCTCCAAAGAAAACGACATGCCTTGCCATAACTGCAGCTGGGATATACTGTGAATCATAAAAACATAACGGTTAATTTCTAATAGGTCATACTGTCATAATTTCTCACTTCCCACACAGAAGGATTACTGTCCATTTCACCATATGTAACCAAAGTCAGGTGACAGACATGGTCGTCCACATGGCCACAGAGAATTATATTGGCATATTAGCGCATTGATTCCCCGTCGTAGATCCATTGATTTCAGCCGATTACAAAACGGCCCAACAGCGTTTAATGGGTTTAGAATGGAGGCGGTGAGATTGTTCCTGCGCGACGCAGATTATCATCTCCATGCCGCCCCACGGGGAGCCTAGAGACGCTGTCACAAATACCAGATCCATCAAACCGCAGGACAATAGCCTGGGACAATAGCCTGTCAGGCTCCGGGTAGACAGGCACAGATCGAGGATCAGGGTAGGCTTTACCCTCCCGATCCAATCATTTAAGGGGATAAACACAAAATTGACTTAAGATCAGTGTCTATGCAATTTATAAAGTCCCCGACCTGCCCATATAGACATGGTGGTATAGTGTATGGAGAGATCGTAACTCGAGCACAACGAGAGGAAGCAATGACCTTGCTACACGTGATGGCGAGCCATTCAATGAAATAACGTGCAACCTACGCTATAGCAGGCTAATCTACTGCATCGTCAGGGGGGAATTATGGGGCCTCTCATTTTCTTCTTCCTTTCATGTCTAGTTTCTTGTCCCCCCCCCCCCCCCCTTCCTCTTACTCTCTCTCGTGCGTAATTTTGACCTCTGGGCGCGAACGGACACCTGGAGAATGAATCAGCATGGCTGACCTCATCCCACGAGCATAGTAGGCAATGAGGCGCTAAACAGTCCAATGGGATGCTATAAAATAAACTGCAACCAGAATGAGCTGTTTTAGGCTTTATGAAGTATAGTAGCCCGAGGTGGAATCAACTCAGTGAGATTGAAATTCCAAGTATAGGTCTGCTGATTAAACGTTAGCCTATGCACCATACACAGCTTTAGAAAGAAGCGGGTCGTTTACTCCGCGCCATTCAGACACTCTTATCCAGTCTTTCAATAATTCCACAAAAAATGATACAACAATCACGTAATGCGTACAACTTTAATACATAAAAAAACGTTTTCAAACGGGTCACTCACGAACAATCACAATAAAGATGCTAAGTGAAGTGCGCATCATTACGCATAGCCATCTAGCATTGACCTACAGTGGCATTGTCCAACAAATCGATAAGATCTTGGCTAAATATGGATACCTCCCACTGTTACCCTATGCTGTGTGCGTGCGTGCGTGCGTGTGTGTGTGTACGCTCTGTGCTGTGCGCAAGGCCACTGAAGGCTTGGAGGAAGGCAAACAAAACCAAGATGCAACATGTCAAGATATAGCCTATATGGAATTTGGGATATTGGAAACAGAATACCTTCCACTGGGCACAGACGTCAGTTCAATGTCCAGTTCTGATTTACATTTGGTTGAGTCATCAACTAACGGCCATTTAACGTGAAATAAACCAAACAAGTCACCCATTGGATTTAGCTAAAACAAAATCCTACATTTTATGTTTTGGTTGAAATGACATGACAGTTTTTGATTTATCTTGTATAGGGGTAAAATAATCTCTCTATAGCCATCTCAAATGTTATATTTACATTGGGAAAGCACGCCCTTCTCTTCCTTCTAATATGAGTCCGTTTGCACAGACCAAAACCTTCTCTATCCAAATAAACCACATTATTTTCCCACTTTCAGGGTACTTACTATCATTGCTGAGTCATGTCATGGGACAATCGCAACGCAAGCTCTCACTTTGACTTTGGTCCTCTGCCTATCTGTCTATTTGAAGTGATCACTTATCTGCCACAATGACTAGGGAGCAAACACTATGTCATAAATCACGGTTTCCCCCTATACCAGCGCAAGGCGGTTGGGGAAAGAGTAGGCCATGCCCCGTGTAATCTCCTTCCCAGCCGTGCGTAGTAGGCCTATGACATAAGGTCAGGCAAGCGAAGTAGCCTATATGTATATTTAAGTACAAGGTTAAACAGGGTGTGGGTGTTTGTATATGTGCTGGTGTATTTGAAGCGGCGTTGGTATACCAGAGAGACGATTTGGTAGACGCCAATATTCTAGAACCGTAATTCTAGAACCCTAACTAATACCATTGAGCTGCAACCAGTGAGATAGGAGACATCGATCGCGCCCCAATTAGTGTTCTATCACTGTCCCGAGGTCACACACGCCTCGTGCGCGGCGAAAAACCATGCAGTCATTGCGAGAAACCCTGGCATAAGGCTGTGGCTGCGTGCGGAGCTAGAACATGGACATGAGTGACAATATACCTATATGGAAGAAAACTATCTCCCAAAAAGTGAAGGAATTTGCTGGTGCAAGGTGGTGATTTAAGACTGAAACTGCCAGGCAGGCAAAAAGCCCTGTAGCCTGTATCCCATATCGGGTTCAAATGACAGAGAGAGATGGAGTGTGTTGAACTGTGTTGAACCGTGTGTAAACGGAACAATCCCCTCCTCTTGGCAGGGCGAGGCTGGATTCCGTAACCTTGTTTAGGGCGCGCACACGCACACAGTGAGAACACTTAGATCGATCTGGTAAAGAAAATAAGGTTTATTTAGTAGCCTAGCCTACTTCAGTCTTATCAGTCACTTTCCATCCAACCGTTCTCGGAACCGTTCGTTGACGGGGAAGCGTCGTCCTGTATGACTTACCGACTCATCGCTCTCCGGGTTGACAGGACGGTCCCGGTCGCCAAGCACAGGGCCGAATGACTAACTAAACCCATGTTATTTATCAACCACATGCCACTGCCCCGCCGAAACACACAAAGACCACCCTATGCGCTATTCTTAGAAGTTGCCGTTCCTCTTTCTCCCCTTCTCGCTCTCTCACGCACGCACAGACACCGATATAAAAATCCATCCGAACCTGTATAGTGGAACTTTACACAATTCTCTTCCAGGCTTCGTAAGCTTACACTTCTGGGTTGACAGAGTCAGGTTGGAGAAAATCAATGTATGTCGTTGTGGTGGCTACCCACAATAGGCTATCCTCTCATAGGCGGGGGAGATCACGGTTTATAACCATTCAACAGTGGCAGAACGAATACAAGACCCACCAAAACCAAACGTCTTTATTACACAAATATTTGTCTTACCTGGTCAATATCCTCTATTTCCAACTTTCCTTTTCCCGTTTTTCCAAGTTGTTCACGGCTCTGAGCAAATATTCGTGCGTGGAGGTTACGATTCCGTTATAAAAGCATAGACATCCCGGGCCAGTGAAAATTCAAACCGTTGGATATAAATATGCAGAAGTGTGTCTAACGGGTTATTTACTTGTCAGTCAATTAAACCATATGTTATAGTGTTTCCTTTACACTCGCACAATACTTTTTCACAGTGAAATGTCAATATGTTTCCAGACGAGAGAAAAGCCGTCAAAATCGACTTAGTGTGACAAATCCCTAGAAATAAGGTTTCCAATCATCCTTTATAGAACGTCCCAGTGGCTGGTAACGTACAGTTTAGCAGTGCGCAAGGATACAGGTGGCGAGGTCCGCGGACTCCAGAAATGCATTCAGCTCGGTCGTATCTCGCAGCGCCATGTTGGGTTTTATCAGAGCATGCCGTTTCAAAGCTCTTACTTCCAATCTCGTCAATCCCAGTCTATTCCGAAAATATACTATTTATCTCCGTCGATATTGGGAAAAAGGTCGGGAATGTCTATCTTTCCGTAGTTTTTCTCTGAAAGTTCCTGGTAGCTCCTTTCGTGCCGAGTTGCTGAAGAAGCCGAACAGGGCGCGCGGAGCGGAGTGGATTGCTGTACCGCGAGCGGCTCTCTCAATCGCGCAGACTCTACCCAGAAGGCCAGTCGGGAGACCGCAATTACCATAAACCTCCTGCACATACACCGCGCGCTGGGGCGGGCGTGTAAAACAAAACACTAGCGAGAAGAGGGGGAGGGTGGCAGTGAACGGTAAAAGGGAAAAAATAAATGAGGGTTGAAATTGACTGGGGGATGACGCCGTAGCTTAACGGGAGGCTCAGGCAGAGAGTGAGAGAGTGTGGGATAAGGAAAGTGAAGAGGTAAAGTAGGATTATGACAGAGAGGGGGAAGTGGAAAAAATAAGGGAGGGAGAGAACCTGCTCGTCCAAGTTCAATGAAGGGCCGTTTATTCTGGAACTTGAAGAAAAGCATCCAATGTAAAGCCTCCACACCTCAGCCGCTGAGTCAGACCCTCAGGGGCCTATGTTGATAGTGTGTGTGTGTATGTGTGTGTGTATCTGACACCTTGGGTGTCAAGACAGTAAACACTGTGCTGTCACACACAGTGAACTAGATGGGCAGACTTCCCGAGTACCAGCCCAATGTACAGAAGATTGGGCTTTACACAATTACCCAAACATTGTCTCACAATTCAAATATGTCACACCATCCAAACATATTGACAGGGGATGGCCAAGGACACTGGTTTTACAGCATATCTATTTTTCTCTGTACATATTTGGGTTCAATATTGCATGTTGCAAAGTCATGCCAGGCAGTGAGTTTGAGAAGTGTGATGAGGATGAGAGAATGACCCAGAAAGAGAGAAAGGAGGGGAGGAAGAGAGACAGACCCAGAAAGAGGAAGTGGGAAGGCAGACGTTCTGTTGGTTGCTCAAGGCTGAGATGAATCTGTTAGGTCTGTGTGTCAGAGGAGGAGGCTAGGGATATCCAGCCTAGCCAGAGGTGTGGTGTGTGTGTGTTCTTGGAGTGTGTGAGGGAGAGCAAGAGAGAGGGAGGGTTAGGGAGGAGAGTTGGCAGGGGAAGGTCTGGGTGCATTTTATGCAGCTGCTGAGAGTAGGAGCTGAAAAAGCAGTGCCTGACACACACACTCTCTCTCAAACACACGCATTGAAAAAACATACAAATTAGTCCTTGAAGGCAAACTGTCAGGTGAACATTTTCCTAAAACTAGCCCACCGAAGTCAGAGAGAGAAGCAGAGGCAGGGACAGGAGAGACAGAACCAGATAAGACAGACAGAGAAAGAGAAAAGAGAGAGAAAGAAAGAGAGAGAATGCAGAATGAGAGGAGATGAAAGAGAGGGGCTGAGTGCTGCATTATTCTGCTCTGAAATCAGAGAGCCGTCGGCCCCAAGGGATTTGCACACACACACACACACACACACACACACACACACACACACACACACACACACACACACACACACACACACACACACACACACACACACACACACACACACACACACACACACACACACGTAGGCTATTAGCATGAGAGTGGGTGGCGAATCCTGAAAAGCCTGGGCTGGGGAAGGGTTGCTTTAGTAGTGAGGGGTTGGAAGGTGAATCAGGGAAGGGGGTGAGAGAGAGATACACAGATCAAAAACAGGTTTGTTTCTATTTAAAAAATACGAAAACTGTTCACACTAAACTCAGGTTATGAAGAATACTTTGTCTATTTTCTTTCAGAGAACTGAAATGTGTCATTTTGCATTCAACCAAACCCTCTGAGCCTTGTGACATGGCAAGGAAAAACAACCTTTTATAGTAGAGGAAAATGTCCTAATATTGTCATAAACATATAACAAATGGCATATTTCACTTTCAGTGATATTTATCGATCTACTTAAGTGCAACCAGGAAAAGGCCACCTGATGGAGTGTCCATCTGACAAAGGCTGGTAGTGTTGTCACTGGCCTGGTCTAGAAGGTCAAAGCTCGGATGCATGAATGCACACGTCCCCTTTCAGCTCCGCATTGGCCCTCTGGAGCATGCACACACAGCCACCATACGCTGAGTCACGGGCCAGTCCTACATCAGAGCTCCAATCAGAGCACTGACACCATCTATCTCTCTCCCTCTCTTTCAAATGTAAGAGCACACACGTCAACTGAGCTCTGAGAAAAACAAGCAAACCTTTCAAGGCTGAAAGTCATTGAATGAATCTTTGTGGTAAAACTGTCAGAGCTCTGCGAGTGTGTGTGCACGTGTGTGCATCCATGTGGGTGTGTGACTTTGTGCTCATGTAAGTTTGATTGTGTGTGAGGTAGTTGTAGTTGCCCTTGTATATTTATGTGAAACAATCAGTGCTCTGAGTGTGTGTTTGTGTCTATGCATGCGTGTGTCAGTAAACCAAAACAGTGAATGCACACACACACCCCAGTGTAGGAGCAGCACTCTGGGAGGTCACAGTGATCCAGCCATCTGCTGCTGCAATCAGACACTGGAGCAACGCTGACATACACACACACAAAGCCCCAATGGAAACAGTTAGAGCAGCACACACATTACTGGCAATCGCACACAGTACAGACACACAGGCAAACACACTGCTGGCACACACACACACACACACACACACACACACACACGGTTAGGGCAGCCAACATGCAAACTAGCACAGTGTCACGCACAATGTCTCACTAACACACAAATGCCACACGCACACCTCAGGCTCAGGTTTCAGGAAGCTCTTTGCACGCAGCTCAGCTAGCAGCAGCCGGTTCTAATCAGCACAATCCACCTGCAGATCGTTATGGATCGCTTACCGCAATCCACATATGGACAGACACACACACTTTTATAATATACACTTACTCAGACAAAGCCTACTATTTTTCTTTAGCACGCACACACACACACACACACACACACACACACACACACACACACACACACACACACACACACACACACACACACACTTTCTAACACATGGACACCTCTCTTACACTCATACTGCGCCCTCACTAATCATCGGGAATCCACCTTGATATCGTTACGGATTCCTTATCACAATCTACACACGCGCACGTACGCAACAGCCCCCCGCCGTGCCGGGCTAACCGGTTCCCCACAGGCGCGCCACGCTGCGTTAGCGCAGCCTCACCAGGGATAATTACAGACCAGCGCAGCGGGGCAAGCCTGGCCCCGTGCCAAGGCTGATCAGTGATACAAAGAGAAACGTGAATCGAGAAAATCGTTAAGGGCCGAGAATATAGACCCCTAAAACTCAACTCTGGAACTTGAAGCCAGTTCCACTGCATTTTTTCATTGTTCCCTTCAAATCAAGCACTGATTTAGACCTGCGACACCAGGTGTGGACATTTAAATATGTAGAAAACGAGCTTTATTGGGATGAAATTAAAATGGTCTGTAATCAAATAACCTATAATTAGCAGGGTTCCCTAAAAATGTCAAAAGACAAAAAAGATTAGCCTGGCTTTCAAGCATTTTGAGCAGACCACTTGCCTTATATAGCGCAGCGAAGCTCGCCCCCTTCCCTCCCTCGCTCTGGGAGAGCTCTGTAGAGTTCCGCTCGTGACCACGCCACCCACCCACCCACCCTCTCAGCCCCCCCTATTCCGCCTCTCTCCCCACTCTGGCTGAGCTGTCAGGCTGCGCACACTCCCTCTCAATTCCAATTTAACGGGCTTTATTGGCAAGGGAACCATATGTTTACATTGCCAAAGCAAGTCAAATAGATAATAACCAAAAGTGAAATAAACTATAAAAAATGAACAGTAAACATTACACTCACAAAACTTCCAAAAGAATAAAGACATTTCAAATGTCATATTATGTCTATATACAGTGTTGTAATGATGTACAAAAGGGAAAATAAACATAACTATAGGTTGTATTTAGAACGTTGTTTGTTCTTCACTTGTTGCCCCTTTCTTGTGGCAACAGGTCACAAATCTTGCTGCTGTGATTGCACACTGTGGTATTTCACCCAATAGATATGGGAGTTTATCAAAATTGTATTTGTTTTCTAATTATTTGTGGGTCTGGGTTATCTGAGGGAAATATGGTCATACATTTGGCAGGAGGTTAGGAAGTGCAGCTCAGTTTCCGCCTCTCTCCTTCTCTTTCAAATGAACACACACACAAACACGCTCATAAACACATTGGCGCTACCGAGCTCCGAGAGGCCTCCGGCGCTTCACTCCCTTCCCGTACTACTGCGATTAGCCATGGCAGGAGAGAAGGCATGATAGTGCGCAATATTCTTTAGTTGATGTTGCTTTGAGTCATCTCACTTTTGTTTATTTCACTTGCTCTGGCAATGTAAACACGTGTTTCCGATTCGAATAAAGCCCATTTGAATTTAACTGAATTGAGAGAGAGAGAGAGCGAGAGAGAGAGGCGCTCGAGACGGAAAAACGGAGTACGTTTCCATAACGGAGCTCTCATCTCCGCCCTTCCATCTTCCCTCTCGCTGGTTCATTTCCACTTCTCCACCCCCCCACCCCCCTCTCTCATTCCCTCGCTCTCCTTTCCGTTCAGGCTCCACCGCAGCAGATAAATGTCCGCGGCTCGAGAGGCGGCAGCTGGTATCTGGGGCGGTGACGGCGGTCGGCAGACGAGGGAAACATATAGACTGTGTGTGTGTGTGGGGGGGGGGGGGGGGCTCGTTTTACCGCATTTGGGATTTAAATGGACCTCTATAGAGCCTGTATAGCACAAGACCAGACGAGGCACGTTCCCCCCCCTTAAGGAAAAATGTATATTTTTTTACAAAAAGGCAACGTTCAGTAAGATATAGATATGTGAATATTTGCTATCCTTACGAAAACACATGTTGAAGGGATGAATTATTATTTTTTGTTATTTGATAAAAACAGAAACTTTAGAAAGGGGGCGTTTTGCGCCACTATCGGGACCCCCCCCTGTTTAATTTAGACATGTTACAGTAATTGACTCTTAAAAGCTAAAGTCTAGGTACCTTATTTTAATTAAATAGGTCAAATATCGAAACCAAATGGCATTGCACACCTCACTATTAAAAGGTTTTGATTTATTAAGGTCCCTATTTTAATTTCTGTGCTTCCTGTCCAAATCATCCTAAAGTATCAAAAAATGGATGATGTAAATCAATGAAATTACTTATAGATTATTTGGACATGATTTGGAAAATGCTGATACAGTGCCTTCAGAAAGTATTCAGCCCCCTTGACTTTTTCAACATTTTGTGGGATTAAAATGTATTTAATTGTCCTTTTTTTGTCAACGATCTACACAAAATACTCTGTCAAAGTGGAAGAAATATTCAAAAAAAAAAATTGAATAGAAAATAAAACACTAATATAATTTGTTTAGATAAGTATTCAACCCCCTGAGTCAATACGTTAAAATCCCCTTTGGCAGCGATTACAGCTTTAAGTCTTTCTGGGTAAGTCTCTAAGAACTTTGCAAACCTGGATTGTACAATATTTGCCCATTTTTCTTTTTAGTATTCTTCAAGCTCTGTCAAGTTGGTTGTTGATCATTGCTAGACAGCCATTTTCAAGTCTTGCCATAGATTTTCAAGCCGATTTAAGTTGAAACTGTAACTAGGCCACTATTGAACATTCAATGGCGTCTTAGTAAGCAACTCCAGTGTATATTGGCCTTGTGTTTTAGGTTATTGTCCTGCTGAAAGGTGAATTTGTCTCCCAGTGTCTGTTGGAAAGCAGACTGAAACAGGTTTTCCTCTAGGATTTTGCCTGTGTTTAGGTCTATTCCGTTTCTTTTTTATCCTAAAAACGACCTAGTCCTTGCCAATGACAAGCATACCCATAACATGATGCAGCCAGCACCACGTTTGAAGATATGAAGAGTGATACTCAGTGATGTGTTGTGTTTGATTTGCCCCAAACATAACACTTTGTATTCAGGACATTAAAATATTTCTTTGCCACATTTTTTGCAGTTTTATTTTTGTCCCTTATTGCAAACAGGATGCATGTTTTGGAATATTTTTCTTCTGTACAGGCTTCCTTCTTATTACTCTGTCATTTACGTTAGTATTGTGGTGTAACTACAATTATGTTGATAGATCCTCAGTTTCCTCCTATCACAGCCATTAAACTCTGTAAATGGTTTAAAATCACCATTGGTCTCATGGTGAAATCCCTGAGCGGTTTCCTTCCTCTCCATCAACTGAGTTAGGAAGGAGTCTTGTATCTTTGTAGTGATTGGGTGTTTTGATACACAATCCAAAGTGTAATTAATAACTTAACCATGCTCAAAGGGATATTTAATGTCTGCTTTTTCACATGTTTACCCATATACCAATAGATGCCCTTCTTTGCGAGGCATTGGAAAACCTCCCTGGTCTTTGTTGCTGAATCTGTGCTTGAAATTCACTGAGGGACCTTACAGATAATTGTATGTGTGGGGTACAGAGATGAGGTAGTCATTCAAAAATCATGTCAAACACCATTATTGCACGCAGAGTGAGTCCATGCAACTTATCTGACCTGTTAAGCAAATCTGGACTTATTTATGCTTGCCATAACAAAGGGGTTGAATACTTGACTCAAGACATTTCAGCTTTTCATTTTTATTCATTTGTAAAAAAATATATATATAATTCCACTTTGACATTATGGGATATTGTGTGTAGATCAGTGACACACAATCTAAATGTAATCAATTTTAAATTCAGGCTGTACCACAACATGGGTGTGAATACTTTCTGAAGGCACTGTATAGAGTACTATTGATATGCATTGGATTGCCCTGGGGGCATTTCTGATTATTTATCTTTAGGCTCCCCTACTGGTTTATAAAAAAAATGGTTATAAATCTAATTTCATTAGATTATATATATATATAACTTTTTCTAAATGATAAAATATTAGATCAATTTAGCTTAACATCGTTTTGTTGGATTGACTTAAATTGAGATGAGAGATTACATTTTTAGTTGAGCAAGTGTTAAGGAAAAATGTGTGACAAAGTGGTTTCTGTGAGAATTACAGGAGGGGTGTTTAACCCTGGTGGGCTTTTTACCCCAAGACAACATAATACAGCCATAATCATATGCATGGTATTGGAATTAGTTAGTGCTGTGCACACGAAACACAGAGATAGGCTACACACACAAACACCCACCCACTCACTACTCACTCACACACACCACAAGCAAACAAACTAGCCCGTGCTGTGTGTGTTGAGTACGTGTGTGAGAGAGAGACGAGTCACTACATTTCATGCAGTTCCTCACCCAACTTGTGCAGCCCTCACAAGCACGCAGAGACTGACAGCCGGGCGAGCGGGCGAAGGGGGATTGATTTATAGAAATCTAATAATCTAGATCTGCACGTTGTTCGTCATTGTATTATCAATCAACCAACCAACTCTGACACTGACAGGCAGTTGAACCAAGAGTGGAAAGAAGGCTGGGAACTCCCCGATGAGGAAACCCCCTATTTAGAACCGCATAGGCCCCATTATAGGGCAGTTTGCCGAGCAGTTCCCAGCGTGGGGCAGAAGCAATTCGTGCAAGAGAATAGGCCTAAAAATATTTATGCTAGAGGGAAATCAGTAAATTAGCCTACAGTGCATTTGGAAAGTATTTAGACCCCTTGACTTTTTCACATTTTGTTACGTTACAGCCTTATTCTAAAATGGATCAAATAAAAACATGTCCTCATCAATCTACACACAATACACCATAATGACAAAGCGAAAACAGCAGGGAGCAGGTCTCGAACCCTCAACCTTCTAGCCCGAAGACCCGCGCGCTATCGACTGTGCCGCAAAAGCATGCTCAAGCGGCAGAGTCGATTTCCGCGCTTATAAACCCAGGGTCGTTACACTACTCCCTCCTTTCAAAGAGCGCGTCCTCGCGCTAGCTTGCGACTCTACTTACAGGAACGCGCTCACCGGCCAAGCACATGCACTGTCGTGAATGCAAGGTCCGATCACTTCTGACACCAATGTAATGAAACAGGCAGGGAGCAGGTCTCGAACCCTTGACCTTCTAGCCCAAAGTCCAGCGCGTTATCGACTGTGCCGCAAAAGCATGCCCAAGCGGCAGAGTCGATTTCCTCGCTTATAAACTCAGGGTTGTTACAGTATTACATAAAAAAACAGAAATACCTTTTTTACATAAGTATTCAGACCTTTTTCTATGAGACTCGAAATTGTCTCCATTGATCATCTTTGGAGTCCAGCTGAGGTAAATTCAATTGATTGTACATGATTTGGAAAGGCACACACAAATCTGGGGAAGGATAACAAAACATTTCTGCAGCATTGAAGATCCCCAAGAAGAGTGGCCTCTATCATTCTTAAATGGATGAAGTTTGGAACCACTTTTGACCAAGGCCCTTCTTCCCCTGATTGCTCAGTTTATTATTATAATCATTTTTTTCACCTATATTTAACCAGGTAGAACAGTTGAGAACAAGTTCTCATTTACATCTGCGACCTGGCCAAGATAAAGCAAAGCAGTGAGACAAAAACAACAACACAGAGTTACACATAAACAAATGTAGTCAATAAAACAAAATAAAAATAGAAGAATATATGTACAGTGTGTGCAAATGTAGAAGAGTAGGGAGGTAGGCAATAAATAGGCCCTAGAGGCAAAAATAATTACAATTTAGCATTAATACTGGAGTGATAGATGTGCAGATGATGATGTGCAAGTAGAGATACTGGGGTGCAATAGAGCAAGAGGGTAAGTAACAATATGTGGATGAGGTAGTTGGGTGTGCTATTTACAGATTGGCTGTGTACAGGTACAGTGATCGGTAAGCTGCTCAGACAGTTGATGCTTAAAGTTAGAGAGGGAGATATAAGACTCCAGCTTCAGAGATTTGTGCAGTTCGTTCCAGTCATTGGCAGCAGAGAACTGGAAGGAAAGGCGGCCAAAGGAAGTGTTGGATTTGGGGATGACCAGTGCAATGTACCTGCTGGAGTGCGTGCTACGGGTGGGTGTTGCTATGGTGACCAGTGAGCTGAGGGGCTTTACCTAGCAAAGACTTACAGATGACCTGGAGCCAGTGAGTTTGGCGATGGATATGTAGCAAGGGCCAGCCAACGAGAGCATAAAGGTTGCAGTGGTGGGTAGTATATGTGGCTTTGGTGATAAAACAGATGGCACTGTGATAGACTACATCCAGTTTGCTGAGTAGAATGGTGTTGGAGGCTATTTTGTAAATTACATCGCCAAAGTCAAGGATCAGTAGGATGGTCAGTTTTACAAGGGTATGTTTTGCGGCATGAGTGAAGGAGGCTTTGTTGCGAAATAGGAAGCCGATTCTAGATTTATTTTTGGAATGGAGATGTTTAATATGAGTCTGGAAGGAGAGTTTACAGTCTAACCAGACACCTAGGTATTTGTAGTTGTCCACATATTCTAGGTCAGAACCGTCCAGAGTAGTGATGCTAGTCGGGCAGGAGGGTGCGGGCAGCAATCGGTTGAAGAGCATGCACTTAGTTTTACTAGCATTTAAAGCAGTTGGAGGCCACGGAAGTGTTGTATGTCGTTGAAGCTCGTTTGAAGGTTTGTTAGCAGTGTCCAAAGAAGAGCCAGAAGTATACAGAATGGTGTTGTCTGCGTAGAGGGGGATCAGAGAATCACCAGCAGCTAGAGCGACACAATTGATATATACAGAGAAAAGAGTCGGCCCGAGAATTGAACCGTGTGGCACCCCCATAGAGACTGCCAGAGGTCCGCACAACAGGCCCTCCGATTTGACATACTGAACTCTATCTGAGAGGTAGTTGGCAGTCATTTGAGAAGCCAAGGCTTTTGAGTCTGCCGATAAGAATGCGGTAATTGACAGAGTCGAAAGCCTTGGCCAGGTCGATGAAGACGGCTGCACAGTGTTGTCTTTTATCGATGGCGGTTATGATATCGTTTAGGACCTTGAGCGTGGCTGAGGTGCACCCATGACCAGCTCGGAAACCAGATTGCATAGTGGAGAAGGTACGGTGGTATTCGAAATGGTCGGAGATCTGTTTATTAACTTGGCTTTCAAAGATTTTTGAAAGGCAGGGCAGGATGGATATAGGTCTACAACAGTTTGGGTCTAGAGTGTCTCCCCCTATGAAGAGGGGGATGACCGCGGCAGCTTTCCAATCTATGTGGATCTCAGATGACACGAAAGAGAGGTTGAATGGGCTAGTAATAGGAGTTGCAACAATTTCGGCGGAAAATTTTAGAAAGAGAGGGTCCAGATTGTCTAGCCCAGCTGATTTGTAGGGATCCAGATTTTGCAGCTCTTTCAGAACATCAGCTGTCTGGATTTGGGTGAAGGAGAAGAGGGGGCGCGGGGGTTCGGCAAGTTGCTGCAGGGGGTGCTGAGATGTTGGCCAGGGTTGGGGTAGCCAGGTGGAAAGCATGGCCAGCCGTGGAAAAATGCTTCTTGAAATGATCGATTATCGTAGATTTATCGGTGGTGACAGTGTTTCCTATCCTCAGTGCAGTCGGCAGCTGGGAGGAGGTGCTCTTATTCTCCATGGACTTTACAGTGTCCAAAAACTTTTGGACACATTTCTGTTTGAAAAAGCACATTTTTTTCAGAAACACATTTCTGTTTGAAAAAGCTATCCTTAGCTTTCCTAATTGACTGAGTATTTGGTTCCTGACTTCCCTGAAAAGTTGCATATCACGGGGGCTATTTGATGCTAATGCAGAACGCCACAGGATGTTTTTGTGCTGGTCAAGGGCAGTCAAGTCTAGGGTGAACCAAGGGCTATATCTATTCTTAGTTCTACATTTTTTGAATGGGGCATGTTTATTTAAGATGGAGAGGAAAGCACTTTTGAAGAGCAACCAGGCATCCTCTACTGACGAGACGAGGTCAATATCCTTCCAGGATACCCGGGCCAGGTCGATTAGAAAGGCCTGCTCGCTTTAGTGTTTTAGGGAGCGTTTGATAGTGATGAGAGGTGGTCATTTGACCGCGGACCCAGTACTCACACAGACAATGAGGCAGTGATCGCTGAGATCCTGGTTGAAGACAGCAGAGGTGTATTTAGAGGGCAGGTTGGTCAGGGTGATATCTAAGAGGGTGCCCATGGTTACGGATTTCAGGTTGTACCTGGTAGGTTCCTTGATTTGTGTGAGAAACTGAGCAATCAGGGGAAGAAGGACCATGGTCAGGAAAGTGACCCTCATCCAACATATTACTACTTTACTCAAAAGCAAGTGGATTATTTATCTTAAGGCTTTCCTACGTTTATATTTACAAAAATATATATAGATCTAACTTCATTGGAATATATCTACAACTTAAAAAACAAAAAGAGATCAACTTACCACCAATCGTTTGTAGAAATATCTCCAAAAATTGTGATGACAGAGGAAAAGTTTTGTTCAGCAAGAACAGTGACAGCAGGGAAAAGTTTTGGGAAAATAATTTGGTGATATCTTGTGGTCTTTATGTGAATTACGGGGGGCAGTTACCCCCTACTACTACTACCCTAAAGTTTAGGCTACCGTTAATTCCTGATTCCTTATTTCACATTTGTTTATTGTTTTTTCGCTTGATTTGGCAATGTAAACATAGCCTGTTTTCCATGCCAATAAAGCACATTTTAATTGAATTGAGAAAGCGAGGCACCATTCCCAGTTGGCCTCTATCGGGAAGTTGAGTTTGTGCGAGCCCCAAAATGGAAGGCTATTAATGCCCCCCCTCATATGAGGTTGACTTCAGCCATGGCGTAGTTATTCTCCCTCTGTGTACTAGCCAGCCTACTGACTGCAAGGCGCCGTGCGTCACCCCTGGGTCAAGGCCACCGTCCAAACAACGTTTCTCTCCGAATCCTGCGTGTCGCCAAACACTGCGCGCTCTCTCTCCCATTGTGACACACAGACAAACACGCGATCTATCGGTCTCGTTCTCTCCCACATAGGCTACTGTCTATTTCTATCACACGCACTCTTTCAAACACATTCTACCAGACTGTTAAACTCTCTATACGCTAGGACTACTCTGACGAGACCTACTAGAAGTGACTCGGTGGCAGAGAGGCGAGGCTATAGTACGCAGTGCGTGCAGCCATGCCTGTGTTCTGCGAATGTTCAGTAGTATCCAATTCCATCACATGCAGCGATACTGGGGGAATAATTATTCCCGTGTGACAATGAGATTGTTATTTCCAGGCACTTCGCGGGACTTTTTTTTTTTACAGAGACGTTCAAACGGAGTGGTGGGGGTAGATTTCTGGAGGACCATGGACACTTTTTCATAAATCAAAATCCAGTTAACCAGATTTGGAGACATGGCAGAGGCCAATGGGGTTAGCAGAATAATTAATATCCATTATTCTACAACCCCTGAGACACGATTTGGCACGCACACACAGTGTTGTGTTACTCTATTTCCCTATATATGATCCATGATTGACAAGGCTGACAATGTGACAGGAGAATAAACACAGCCACTGGTGAAATGTGTATCCTGCTTGTTTATTAGATGGAGTGTACAGCAGAACAATAGACATATGCCTAAACTAGGATTGGTGCAGCGATTGTATGTGGTTTGAAAGGGGACTGTATAATTATGTGTAGATAGGATTCTGTGTTAGGTATATATGCGCATCCCCAAATTGACCCCTTGACCCAAACCTCCTATGCACTTGTGTAGATGACTGTTTCACTAATAGCTATCTAGTTCTCCATAAGTGCACTGGGGCTATGGGGTTGATTTGGGAAAGGAGCGACATCCTTGTCAGGATGTTCAGCAAAATCACATCTCTCTTTTCATCAACCCGTCAACCACACAGCACCTCTAATAGCCTGCTAATCACATTGCGGTTCTCTAGATGTCAGCCAATGACAGTGTCGAAGGTAAATGACAGGCCGTCAGAGGCTCCTACTGTCCTTGTGGCAGCCGCTACATCAAAGAGACAGGTGACTGTGTGTCAAAGTGTGTGTGTGTGTGTGTGTGTACATGCATTTGTGTGAGACAGGCATCAAAGAAAGAGTGTAAGTGTGTGAGACACATTTTAAGAGTGTGTGCGTGATCAATTTTACTGCTTCCACCCCCATTGAGGCCTAAACAGCAGGACATGGAGACCATTTAGGGGTCAAGTTAACCTTTTCACATTCCAGTCAAAAGCATCCATACAAAAATATAGCGTATACACTAATATATATACAGTACATTGTCTCTTATAAATACAGTATAACAGTTTATCAAACAAACTCAAACCTGTGGGCGGACCACAGCATTTCATGGAAAAACAACATACAGATGCATAAAAGTACGAAAAACAATGGACGTTTTACAAGAGTAGCAACATTAGTAATAACATATGTAAAGACAACAACAGATATGATAGAAGTTAAACGGTTCAAATACTGGATTTTGTTCGTTTAAATCCCCAGCTATCGTTGGGACATGAATTGTTCTAAGATATCTCTTGCTCCCTCTCCTCTATCTTGGTTTCACAATTCCATCACCCCCTCCCCTTCTTTACATTTTTTCCTCCCTCCTGTCCTCCTTCCTCCTTCCTCCCTCCTCTGTCTGTTTTGAATTGAGGCCTTTTTTGCATGTTGAGTTGAGTTAGAGAAGCTGTATGGTCAGCTACTGTAGCATTAGCAACAGAGGGGTATACTACAAAGCAGGATCAATGAGTTAGCCTGCTAACTGATAAACAACCAGAAATAACTACTGATTTTCTGGTTAATTAAGAAAGCTAAACTTAGATTTGCGTTTTGGTTGTCGAGTCAATTAGACCATGCCCATTTCAAGCTTATCTTTCTAAAAAAATAAAAAGTTATGACAGACTATTCAGGTAAGTTAGCTAGCTAACTTGTGTAACTTGCGTTGTATTATACCCCTCAGAGCTCAGTAAGTCACATATAATGTTGGGCATTATCGTGATCGCAACATGTTCCTGGGAGGGATTTGCTAACAGTAGTCATACAGTATAAAAAATAAGCCATAAATAAGATAATAAACACAAGCTAATAGCATACGCAGCAGGTAGTCTAGAGGTTAAGAGTGTTGGGCCAGTAACCGAAAGGTCGCTGGTGCAAATCCACGAGCCGACTTGGTGAAAAATCTGTCGATGTGTCCTTGAGCAAGGCACTCAACCCTAATTGCGCCTGTAAATCGCTCTGGATAAGAGTGTCTGCTAAATGACAACAAAAAAATGAATGTAAAAATAACATGGAGAGCTCAGTAAGCCAAGTGACTGTGCAGTAGCTGGGTACATGTCAATAGTCTTAACTGTTTTCCTCTCCTTTGAACATTAAACACACATTTTGCTTTCACCTATCCTGTCTTTTCAGATCAGTGCAGATGAAGGAAAGGAGGTGAGGAGAGGAAGCCCCTTGGGACTAGTGATATGCTAGCCTGGGTACGAGGAAAGTCTGTTGTTTCCTTAGCCAGCTCTGCAGTTGTTGACTAGGACTGAAGCAGAGTCAGACTGGCACCCAGGCTAGCGTGTAGCATTAGGGTTGAAGGCTGTTTAAAGCACTATAGCTGCTTCGCCGATTCTGTTACGATGTTGTGTAAGTCAGATAGCAAGGCAGGATAGTGTGTGTGTGTGTGTGTGTGTGTGTGTGTGTGTGTGTGTGTGTGTGTGTGTGTGTGTGTGTGTGTGTGTGTGTGTGTGTGTGTGTGTGTGTAGTTGGAGGTTATTAAATAGTAAAGGATGTGGATTAATAATGGATCCTGACAGATCTACCACAGAAACCCCTCACCATCCCTCCTTCGCTCCCTTTCTCTCTTCCTCCCTACGTATCCCCCCTCAGAATTAATCTCTCGCTTGCTCTGTCTGTCTGTCTGCCTCTCTCTTAGGGTCCTCTGTCTTTCAGGGTCATGTCAGGGGAGTAGAAAAGGACATTGGTGTCATCATCATCCTCGTCACTGAAGTCCCCCAGCTCAGCCTGTGTGTAGTGCACCGCCCCAGGATGGTACTCCCTGATACGCGTCCTGTCACACAGCCGAGACTGCAGCGCCAACTAGGATCACACACAGAAACACATATTCACAGAGTTAACAGTCACACACACACACACACACACACACACACACACACACACACACACACACACACACACACACACACACACACACACACACACACACACACACACACACACACACACACACACACACACACACACACACACACACACACACACACACACAAAGAGACAGACACGCACACATTTGGCAGAGCCGAGATGTGTGCTGATTGTAGTGCCACAGGCAGTTGAGCCGCATGGTTAGAAAACTGATCAATATCACAGAGAGGGAGAGAGGGGGGGAGAGACAGAGAGTGCAAGCCACAGAGGGGGAGGATGAGAGAGAAAGCTTAACAAAGGAGAGAGATATGAACGACAGATAGAGAATTAGACAGAGAGAGAAAAAGAAAAAGAAACAGAGGGAGAGATATGAACGACAGAGGATGAGATAGCATAATAGAAACAGAGGAAGAGAGACAGCAACAGAGGGAGAGACAGAGGGAGAGAGAGACAGAGAGGGAGAGAGGCGGCAGGACAAATAGTGGGAGGGTGAGAGAGAGAGAGTGGGAGAGCGTGAAAGTGTGGACTTGCTGCGGAGGGGAATAATGTTTTGACGCTGTTACGGATACGCCACCCCCCACCAATCTCACACCTGATGTGTGTGGGAGTCGTATGCCATGATGAATACCAACTGCCTGTTAGTCATGAAAGAGCACGCACACACAAACACATAACTCCCAGTTGCTCAAACACAGACACACTCATATGTCTATTTCTCTGTTTCTCTCTCTCACAAACACACACACTCACTCCCCGTTGCTCAAACATAGACACAATCAGGTCTATATCTCTGTTCCCCTCTCTCTGTGTCTCGCTCTCTCACAAACACACACTCCGCGGATACACACATCTTCGCTGACATTTAGGTTGAAGGTCACATCTGACTCCTCTCTCTCTCTGAGTGTGCTCACTCTCCATTAAGAACAACAGCAGGGTGTGTATATGTGTCTGTAATCTCACTCCCATCTTGTGGTCTAATCATAAGCTTTCCTGTCCCCCTAAACACCTCTCCTCTCTTGTTCAGCGAAATGGGCTGAGTAAATTGTAGCCTCGCTACTGTTATTTTTCACTGTCTTCTTACTGTTTTTTATTTCTTTACTTACCTATTGTTCACCTAATACCAATTTTTTACTTAAGAATTGCACTGTTGGTTAGGGCCTGTAAGTAAGCATTTCACTGTAAGGTCTACTACACCTGTTGTATTCGGCACACGTGACAAATAAACTTTGATTTGATTTGAAATACCACCACTCAGCAGTGTGTGGAGTCACACAGCACCAGACCTGGGTTAAAATACTATTTCATTACTTTCAAAGACATTTGGAAGGAAGTATTTACTTAGACCATTTCGATGAACAAGAGAGTAGAGGTGTTTAGGGGGCCAGGAAAGCTTATGATTAGACCACAAGATGGGAGGGCGAAAAACAGAAGTGTTCAGGTGAGGGTTGTACCTGTATGCCTGTAGGACTGAGCTGGCTCCAGGTGTCTCTGTCCAGGCCAAAGACGAATGCATTGGCCAAGCCATGGAGAGGGGCTGAAAGGACATGGAGCAAAGTAAGAGAGAACACTGGATCCTGGGGGTAGAACGCATTATGGAGCCTGGAGAGGGGAGAATGAGGGAGGGAGGGAGGGAGAGAGAGAAAGGAAAAAAAACGTTAATTTACATTATAGAGACGATGCACATGGAGGAGAGTGAGAGAAGATGTATGGAAACAAACAAAACAAACAAACAAACAAACAGGTACACACATGCGCGCGCACGCACACACCCAAACACAGAACACCAACAACAAAAACGTCCACAGCTCAATACTTCACAGTAAAGGAGATTGGAGGGAGAGACACAGGGGAGAGAGTTCTGAGAGGGGGAGACACATGGGAGAGAGTTCAGAGACACAGGGGAGAGAGTTCAGAGACACAGGGGAGAGAGATCAGAGACACAGGGGAGAGAGTTCAGAGACACAGGGGAGAGAGTTCAGAGACACAGGGGAGAGAGTTCAGACGCAGAGACAGAGAAAGAGCGAGAGGGACAGAGAGAAAGAGCTAGAGAGAAGGACAACAAAGAAAGAGAGAGGGGCGACAGAGGGATGACAGAGAAAGGGAGAGGAAAAGAGAGAGAGATATACGACACAGAAAGATAGCACAATAAGACCCAACCAAATCATGAGAAAACCAAAAGATAATTACTTGACACATTGGAAATAAGTAACAAAAATAATTGAGCAAACTGGAATGGTATGTGGCCCTAAACAGAGAGTACACAGTGGCAGAATACCTGACCACTGTGACTGATCCAAAATGAAGGAAAGCTTTGACTATGTACAGACTCAGTGAGCATAGCCTTGCTATTGAGAGAGGCAGCCGTAGGCAGACCTGGCTCTCAAGAGAAGACAGGCTATGTGCACACTGCCCACAAAATGAGGTGGAAACTGAGCTGCACTTCCTAACCTCCTGCCAAATGTATGACCATATTAGAGACACATACAGTGCGTTCGGAAAATATTCAGACCCTTAGACTTGTTCCACATTTTGTTACGTTACAGCCTTATTCTAAAATGGATGAGATCATTCCCCTCTCATCAATCTACACACAATACCCGATAATGACAAAGCAAAAACAGGTAAATTAAAAAAAATATATATATTAACTGAAATATCACATTTACATAAGTATTAAGAACCTTTATTCAGTACTTTCTTGAAGCACCTTTGGCAGCGATTACACCATCGAGTCTTCTTGGGTATGACGCTACAAGCCTGTATTTGGCGATTTTCTCCCATTCTTCTCTGCAGAGCCTCTCAAGCTCTGTCAGGTTGGATGGGGAGCGTCACTGCACAGCTATTTTCACGTCTCTCCAGAGATGTTCAATCGTGTTCAATTCCGGGCTCTGGCTGGGCCACTCAAGGACATTCAAAGACATGTCCACAAATCCACACCTGCATTGTATTGGCTGTGTGCTTAGGGTTGTTGTCCTATTGGAAGTTGAACCTTCGACCCAGTTTGAGGTCCTGAGCGCTCTGGAGCAGGTTTTCATCAAATCAAATTGTATTTGTCACATGCGCCGAATACAACAGGTGTAGGTAGACCTTACAGTGAAATGCCTACTAACAAGCCCTTAACCAACAATGCAGTTTTAAGAAAAAATACCCCCGAAAAATCTATAAAAGTAACAAATAATTAAAGAGCAGCAGTAAAATAACAATAGCGAGGTACCGGTACAGAGTCAATGTGCGGGGGCACCGGTTAGTCGAGGTAATATGTACATGTAGGTAGAGTTATTAAAGTGTCTATGCATTAGATAATAAACTGATAGTAGCAGCAGCGTAAAATGGGTGGGTGGGTGGGGGGGGGGGGGGTCAATGCAAATAGTCTGGGAAGCCATTTAATTAGATGTTCAGTAGTCTTATGGTTTGGGGGTAGAAGCTGTTTAGAAGCCTCTTGGACCTAGACTTGGCGCTCCGGTACCGCTTGCCGTGCGGTAGCAGAGAGAATAGTTTAGGACTAGGGTTGCTGGAGTCTTTGACAATTTTTAGGGCCTTCCTCTGACACCGCTTGGTATAGAGGTCCTGGATGGCAGGAAGCTTGGCCCCAGTGATGTACTGGGCCATACACACTACCCTCTGTAGTGCCTTGCGGTTGGAGGCCGAGCAGTTGCCATAGCAGGCAGTGATGCAACCCGTCAGGATGCTCTCGATGGTGCAGCTGTAGAACCTTTTGAGGATCTGAGGACCCATGCCAAATCTTTTCAGTCTCCTGAGGGGGAATAGATTTTTCCCTCAAGGACCTCTGTACTTTGCTCCGTTCATCTTTCCTTCGATACTGACTAGCCTCCCAGTCTGACATACACTGTCAACTGTGGGACCTTATATAGACAGGTGTGTACCTTTCCAAATCATATCCAATCAATTGAATTTACCACAGGTGGACTCCAATCAAGTTGTAGAAACATCAAGGATGATCAATGGATACAGGATGCACCTGAGCTCAATTCGAGTCTCATAGCAAAGGGTCTGAATAATTATGTAAATAAGGTATTTCTGATCAAATATTTCAAAAAATCTGTTTTCGCTTTGTCATTATGGGGTTTTGTGTGTGAATTGATGAGGAAAAACATTTATTAAATCCATTTTAGAATGCAATGTATTTCCCTCAGATTACACAGACTCACAAATCCAATTTTGATAAACGTCCATATCAATTAGGTGAAATACCACAGTGTGTCATCAAATCAGCAAGATGTTTGACCTGTTGCCACAAGAAAAGGGCAACCAGTTAAGAACAAACACCGTTGTAAATACAACCCATATTTATGTTGATGTATTTTCCCTTTTGTCCTTTAATTAACACATCGCTGTACACAACACTGTACATAATACACTGCCATAATATGACATATGAAATGTCTCTCTTCCTTTGAAAATGTTGTGAGTTTAATGTTTACTGTTCACTTCTGTTTATTATCTATTTCATACGTTTCCAATGCCAATAAAGCCCTTTGAATTGATAGACAGCAAGGGGACAACAGACAGAGCGAGAGACGAAACAGAGAGAGGGTGCTTTATATCAGCGTTTAAGAGCCCATTAGGCAGTGGGAGATGGCAGGCTTACACATTCTTGGCCGCAGCCCTGACAGCACGCAGCACTTTACAAGAACAGCGCTCAACTTCCTCTCTTTCCATCCCTTCCTACACACATCTCTCTCTGCCTTTCTCTCTGCATCCTTAACTTTCTTCACATCTCTCTCCACTCTCTACCTCCCTCTCGCTCTTTTGGCTTCTTTTTTCCTGACACACTCATCCATATGCTCTTCCTCTCGGCTCTACCTTCTTTCTGTATCGATCTCAATTTGTTAGTTTCCATCCTCATTCTCTGTCCATGCCAGTGCTCTTCAGCTTTCCTCCCTATCTCTTCATCTTCCTCTCCCTCTCTTTCCATCCTATTTCCTTTTACTCCCACTCAGTAAGAAGAGAGGGTGTAGAGGGTCTGCTTCCCTCCTTTCATATTTATCTATCC
Source organism: Salvelinus alpinus (assembly GCF_045679555.1). Classification (NCBI taxonomy): domain Eukaryota; kingdom Metazoa; phylum Chordata; class Actinopteri; order Salmoniformes; family Salmonidae; genus Salvelinus; species Salvelinus alpinus. The sequence goes on from NC_092099.1 coordinate 27,170,846, forward strand.
CTCTCTCCCTCCACACTCTTCCCATCCATCTCCACCTCTCTCTGTCACTGTCTTTCCATTCATCCTGCTTCCCTTATTTCCTCTTTCCCTCTCTTATAACTCTTTCTATTTTTGCCCCACTATCTCTCTCTGTCTGTTTTCAAATATGCTCCATCTCTCCCTCACAGTTCATCCTCTCCACCTCCATCTCCCTATATCAGCCCTTCTCTAATCTAATGTAATCCTGCAGTATAGGACCTGCCTAGGGCTGTCCCCGACTAAAGAAAATCTTGATCAACGTGAGTCGTCTGTTGTTTCGACCAATCGATTGTTCTTTTTCCATATATAGACAAACCCTATGTTTGAATAAAATCAACTCTATGTAGGCTACTTCGCCTGCTGCTTTAAGCACTGAATTAAACATTAAGACACACAAATGACTAAAGAGGGAGCCAGAGATCAATATAGCCTAACCAGAAGAATAAAACCTGTTCCCAACCAGACTCTCCTCCTTCCTCACAGATTCTGCCATTATGCTCCTGAAGTTGCTGGTAATAGGCTACACCAGCGGGTGGAAACCTTTTCCATTTGGAGTGCCAAGTTATCCTACGATTTCTTTCTAATGATCTGTGTGCCAGTTATGATGTTCATATGCACATGTTCGTGGAACAGTTTCATTTAATTTATAAAGTCAAAATTCTATCTAAATGAAAATGATACAAATCTAAAAGTAACTTCTATTGCCAATATGTAAAAATAGCCTACATAAAGCCAACAAATAAAAGCATTGTAGGCCGCAGTTGTGGAAAATATCTGGATAAAAATAAATATCCTATAAATCCCATTGGCTAAGCATGGCCTGTCTGTAAGGAACTTGAAACATTGTATCAACTATTAATGTGTCCAGCCTGAAGCTCAAGCTAGCAAACTTGCAACATTATATAAAATATTCTGGGCCCTCAGTTTCCCATGCCAGTGAACTCTGGACAGACAGACACAGCTGTAAGCTATTTCGTGCAAGGGATAAGAAGTAATCAGGTCGGCCTTTTTTATGACACCGGATCAGAGCATGACATTTTTTCCTCTTTCATGCTGAGTGGTTATCGAAAGTGAGAGAGCTGGAAAGATTTTTCAAATAGGCTACGTTGAGGAACTAATGTCATTCTCAATGGACGTAAAACAGACTTAGTTTACTTGCTGTTTGAGGCAAAAAAAATACTTTGAGAAGCTCCACAGTGATGGTGAGTTAAGACAATCAGAAATACTATCAGATCCCCAAATGGGCACATTTTAAAAAATAAAATAAAATTTGATTGGTCACATACACATGGTTAGCAGATGCTAATGCGAGTGTAGCGAAATGCTTGTGCTTCTAGTTCCGACCGTGCAGTAATAGCTAACAAGAAATGTAACAATTTCACAACAACTACCTTATAGACACAAGTGTAAAGGAATGTATAAGAACATGTACATATAGATATATAAATGAGCGATGGCCGAACGGCATAGGCAAGATGCAGTAGATGGTATAGAGTACAGTATATACATATGAAATGAGTAATGTAGGGTATGTAAACATTATATAAAGTGGCATTGCTTAAAGTGACTAGTGATACATTTATTACATCCATTTCTTAATTATTAAAGTGGCTAGAGATTTGAGTCAGTATGTTGGCAGCAGCCACTCAATGTTAGTGATGGCTGTTTAACAGTCTGATGGCCTTGAGATAGAAGCTGTTTTTCAGTCTCTCGGTCCCAGCATTGATGCACCTGTACTGACCTCGCCTTCTGGATGATAGCGGTGTGAACAGGCAGTGGCTCGGGTGGTTGTTGTCCTTGATTATCTTTTTGGCCTTGCTGCGACATCGGGTGTTGTAGGTGTCCTGGAGGGCAGGTAGCTTGCCCCCGGTGATGCGTTGTGCAGACCTCACTAACCTCTGGAGAGCCTTATGGTTGTGGGCAGAGCAATTGCCGTACCAGGCGGTGATACAGCCCGACAGGATGCTCTCGATTGTGCATCTGTAAAAGTTTGTGAGTGTTTTTGGTGACAAGCCAAATTTCTTCAGCCTCCTGAGGTTTAAGAGGCACTGTTGCGCCATCTTCACCACGCTGTCTGTGTGGGTGGATCATTTCAGTTTGTCCGTGATGTGTACACCGAGGAACTTAACTTTCCACCTTCTCCACTACTCTTTCCACCTTCTCCACTACTGTCCCGTCGATGTGGATGGAGGGGTGCTCCCTCTGCTGTTTCCTGAAGTCCATGATCATCTCCTTTGTTTTGTTGACTTTGAGTATGAGGTTATTTTCCTGACAGTACACTCCGAGGGCCCTCACCTCCTCCCTGTAGGCCGTCTTGTCGTTGTTGGTAATCAAGCCTACTACTGTTGTGTCGTCTGCAAACTTGATGATTGAGTTGGAGGCGTGCATGGCCACGCAGTCATGGGTGAACAGGGAGTACAGGAGAGGGCTGAGAACGCACCCTTGTGGGGCCCCAGTGTTGAGGATCAGCGGGGTGGAGATGTTTCCTACGCTCACCACCTGGGGGCGGCCCGTCAGAAAGTCCAGGACCCAGTTGCACATGGCGGGGTCGAGACCCAGGGTCTCAAGCTTAATGACGTGTTTGGAGGGTACTATGGTGTTAAATGCTGAGCTGTAATCGATGAACAGCATTCTTACATAGGTATTCCTCTTGTACAGATGGGTTAGGGCAGTGTGATTGCGATTGTGTCGTCTGTGGACCTATTGGGGCGGTAAGCAAATTGGAGTGGGTCAAGGGTGTCAGGTAGGGTAGAGGTGATATGATCCTTGACTAGTCTCTCAAAGCACTTCATGATGACAGAAGTGAGTGCTACGGGGCGATAGTTGTTTAGCTCAGTTACCTTAGCTTTCTTGGGAACAGGAACAATGGTGGCCCTCTTGAAGCATGTGGGAACAGCAGACTGGGATAGGGATTGATTGAATATGTCCATAAACACACCAGCCAGCTGGTCGCGGCTAGGGATGCCGTCTGGGCCGGCAGCCTTGCGAGGGTTAACACGTTTAAATGTTTTACTCACGTTGGCTACGGTGAAGGAGAGCCCGCAGGTTTTGGTAGCGGGCCGTGTCAGTGGCACTGTATTGTCCTCAAAGCGAGCAAAGAAGTTGTTTAGTTTGTCTGGGAGCAAGATATCGGTGTCCGCAACGGGGCTGGTTTTCTTTTTGCAATCTGTGATTGACTGTAGACCCTGCCACATATGTCTCGTGTCTGTGCTGTTGAATTGTGGCTCTACTTTGTCTCTATACTGATGCAGAGCTTGTTTGATTGCCTTGCGGAGGGAATAGCTACACTGTTTGTATTCGGTCATGTTTCTGGTCTCCTTGCCATGATTAAAAGCAGTGGTTCGCGCTTTCAGTTTTGGCGAATGCTGCCATCAATCCATTGTTTCTGGTTTGGGAAGGTTTTAATAGTCACCGTGGGTACAACATCACCGATGCACTTGCTAATAAACTCGCTCACCGAATCAGCGTATACATCAACGTTGTTGTCTGAGGCTATCCAGAACATATCCCAGTCCACGTGATCGAAGCAATCTTGAAGCATGGAATGAGATTGGTCGGACCAGCGTTGAATAGACCTGAGCATGGGTGTTTCCTGTTTTAGTTTCTATCTATAGGCTGGGAGCAACAAAATGGAGTTGTGGTCAGATTTACTGAAAGGAGGGCGAGGGAGGGCTTTGTATGCATCGAGGAAGTTAGAGTAGCAATGATCCAGAATTTTGCCAGCCCGGGTCGCGCAATCGATATGCTGATAAAATTTAGGGAGCCTTGTTTTCAGATTAGCCTTGTTAAAATCCCCAGCTACAATAAATGCAGCCTCAGGATGTGGTTTCCAGTTTACATCGAGTCCAATGAAGTTCTTTCAGGGGCGTCGAGGTGTCTGCTTGGGGGGGGGGGGGGGGGGGGGGGGGGGATATACACGGCTGTGATTATAATCGAAGATAATTCTCTTGGTAGATAATGCGGTCGGCATTTGATTGTAAGGAATTATAGGTCAGGTGAACAAAAGGACTTGAGTATGTTGTTATGATCACACCACGACTCGTTAATCATAAGGCATACACCCCCGCCCTTCTTACCAGAGAGATGTTTGTTTCTGTCGGCGCGATGCGTGAAGAAACCGGTGGCTGTACCAACTCTGATAACATATCCCGAGTAAGCCATATTTCCGTGAAACAGAGAATGCTACAATCTCTGATGTCTCTCTGGAAGGCAAACCTTGCTCGAATTTTGTCTACCTTGTTGTCAAGAGACTGGACATTGGCGAGTAGTAAACTCAGGAGTGGTGAGCGATGTGCCCGTCTACGGAGCCTGACCAGAAGACCTCTCCGCCTGCCCCTTCTGCGGCGCCAATGTTTTGGGTCACCGGCTGGGATCCGATCCATTGTCCTGGGTGGTGGTCCAAACAGAGGATCCGCTTCGGGAAATTCGTATTCCTGGTCGTAATGTTGGTAATTTGATGTTGCTTTTATATCCAATAGTTCTTCCCGGCTGTATGTAATAAGACTTAAGATTTCCTGGGGTAACAATGTAAGAAATAATACATAAAAAAACAAAATACTGCATAGTTTCCTAAGAACGCGAAGCGAGGCGACCATCTCTGTCAGCGCCATCACGAAAAAGAGGCCTACATTTGCGCGCAGGCCAGGTAGTCTAGGCCTAGTTTGCGTAATCAGGTGTGTGTCCTTACTCAAGATTGATAGGAGCGCTCTAAACAAAAGACAATGAATAAATTGACAACTTGGAATGAAAAATGGAATGAAATGTACCAAAAACCTTTTCCTCACAAGTGTTGCCCTGGTTGAGCGCTCTGCAAACAACGTGTCCACTCCTACAATGACAACGGTAAGACTGTAATAATACACTGCTCAAAAAAATAAAGGGAACACTAAAATAACACATCCTAGATCTGAATGAATGAAATATTCTTATGAAATACTTTTTTCTTTACATAGTTGAATGTGCTGACAACAAAATCACACAAAAATGATAAATGAAAATCAAATTTATCAACCCATGGAGGTCTGGATTTGGAGTCACACTCAAAATTAAAGTGGAAAACCACACTACATGCTGATCCAACTTTGATGTAATGTCCTTAAAACAAGTCAAAATGAGACTCAGTAGTGTGTGTGGCCTCCACGTGCCTGTATGACCTCCCTACAACGCCTGGGCATGCTCCTGATGAGGTGGTGGATGGTCTCCTGAGGGATCTCCTCCCAGACCTGGACTAAAGCATCCGCCAAATCCTGGACAGTCTGTGGTGCAACGTGGCGTTGGTGGATGGAGCGAGACATGATGTCCCAGATGTGCTCAATTGGATTCAGGTCTGGGGAACGGGCGGGCCAGTCCATAGCATCAATGCCTTCCTCTTGCAGGAACTGCTGACACACTCCAGCCACATGAGGTCTAGCATTGTCTTGCATTAGGAAAAACCCAGGGCCAACCGCACCAGCATATGGTCTCACAAGGGGTCTGAGGATCTCATCTCGGTACCTAATGGCAGTCAGGCTACCTCTGGCGAGCACATGGAGGGCCGGCCCCGCAAAGAAATGCCACCCCACACCATGACTGACCCACCGCCAAACCGGTCATGCTGGAGGATGTTGCAGGCAGCAGAACGTTCTCCACGGCGTCTCCAGACTCTCCAGACATGTCACGTCTGTCACATGTGCTCAGTGTGAACCTGCTTTCATCTGTGAAGAGCACAGGGCGCCAGTGGCGAATTTGCCAATCTTGGTGTTCTCTGGCAAATGCCAAACGTCCTGCACGGTGTTGGGCTGTAAGCACAACCCCCACCTGTGGACGTCGGGCCCTCATACCACCCTCATGGAGTCTGTTTCTGACCGTTTGAGCAGACACATGCACATTTGTGGCCTGCTGGAGGTCATTTTGCAGGGCTCTGGCAGTGCTCCACCTGCTCCTCCTTGCACAAAGGCGGAGGTAGCGGTCCTGCTGCTGGGTTGTTGCCCTCCTACGGCCTCCTCCACATCTCCTGATGTACTGGCCTGTCTCCTGGTAGCGCCTCCATGCTCTGGACACTACGCTGACAGACACAGCAAACCTTCTTGCCACAGCTCGCATTGATGTGCCATCCTGGATGAGCTGCACTACCTGAGCCACTTGTGTGGGTTGTAGACTCCGTCTCATGCTACCACTAGAGTGAAAGCACCGCCAGCATTCAAAAGTGACCAAAACATCAGCCAGGAAGTATAGGAACTGAGAAGTGGTCTGTGGTCACCACCTGCAGAACCACTCCTTTATTGGGGGTGTCTTGCTAATTGCCTATAATTTCCACCTGTTGTCTATTCCATTTGCACAACAGCATGTGAAATTTATTGTCAATCAGTGTTGCTTCCTAAGTGGACAGTTTGATTTCACAGAAGTGTGATTGACTTGGAGTTACATTGTGTTGTTTAAGTGTTCCCTTTATTTTTTTGAGCAGTGTATATTGAACACATTAACAGAAATTACCGTAACCAAACATGAATTATGGTCATTAACGGTAAATGTACTACTGGTGATACTGGTGTGAAAACTCTGCGGCCTCCGCAATGGATTACTCCATTAAGACAGGCGTGAATCAAACAGATGGCCTGTGTGTCATAAAAATGTCTTCTATATTTGCCACTGCTCGACTAAAAAAATTCCGGTCGACCAACAGCCTATCGACCAAACAATCGACAAGTCGAGTAAATGGGGTCAGCCCTAGACCTGTCCTTCCCTAATTTTCGCTTCGTCTCTTTCCATCTCTCCCTGTCTTTTTACCCCCTGTACCCTATAGCATGTAGCATGTAGCACAGGGCCTGGAGCCAGGCTAGGAGCTCCACAAGGCCTCTTCTCAGTCATAATTTTTTCTGGGCACATGTTTAGCCAGCTGCATGCTCCTTAACGGTTAAAGGGGAATGGAAACAGTTTAGGAAGTAAATCTAAACAAAGCGATGTATTCAATCCACTAATACGAAACTTGTGTATTTAACATATAATGATCTCTATATTTAGTATTTTGATCGTCAGTGTATTTGAGCTATGGTCAGCGCCATTTTAAATTGCCATAGTAATGACTGACGCCAGTGCGTCACTGGCAGGAATCATCAAATTGTCTGTGGTATTGAGTTTTCGCACAGAAAGTGAATCAAAGAGAGTGATGTTAGGTGTGGACAACGAAGACAGCACCAACAAGTAGTAATTCAAACATGAACTGTATAGCGCAAGGCTGTATGAATTGGCTCCAAAAAAATCCCTCAGTAAGCTACCATTGGCTACCCAAGGACCCACAACTTTTGAAGAAGTGGCTTAATGTCCTGAAAAGGAAGGACGTGCCAGCTCAAGCTAGCAGGATCTTCAGACCGCACATCCCAGAGAAAGACTTCGCGATGAAGGGCACTTCGATGCGGCAACCGGGAGTTTCCCAATGGAAAGGAGTCATACTGTAGGCCTGCGTTGTAATTTCGATGGTTATGGTGTAGAGGTTACCGACCGATCTTCATCAACATCGCTGACTTCGGAGTCAAGCAAAAGCGACTGAATGGATAAAGGCGTCTGCTAAATGGCATAGATTATTAAAAGTCTACTTTGACTCTGCCAACTAGCTGCCCAGTGTAGTTACCATTCCTTCCCAATAGATGGCAGCCAAAGCAAGTTGAAGTCACTACTCTAGCGACAGGGACACGGGATTAGCGCCTGTTGAAAGTAGTTTCATCTTCAAATCAATTTTACCAGGTTACGCTTGAACCTGTTGTTATAGTGGATAAGCTAGCTAATACAATTTTTACATAAGGCGCAGGCATTAGGTCTATGTCTTGAAAAAAATGGCAGCAGGGTAGATTTACTAAATTAACTGGTTTTATTCAAACTCAAACCCTATGTAAATGCCTTCGCTTCTGGGTATGCGCACCTTATGGAAGAAACGACACACGCAGGGATGAGACGCCATACACCTCACCTTGTGCCCATAGGGTGAACTGCCTATAAACTGCCAGCCTGTATGCTCTGCAAACAAAATCATAAGAAAATCACAATGTATTTATAATGAGCACGCTCCATTATTGGTTAGAATGAGATTTCATGAATCATGACGCTGTCTGCGATTCCAACTCCGGTCGTCTAATCTAAAGGTAAATGTGTTACCAACGCGCCAAACAGCGCTGGTGATAAACATCGTTATAGGATACTAATTATATACAGTATATTGAGCACCTACCCACTACTGATATTAACCTTAAACTATTTATAATCAAGCTAAATTTAACCAATTATTTAACTGGCATATCGGCTGCTGACTGGTCGAGTAACCTCTTCTGCCAGGAAGTCCTTTGTAAGGATTAGTGACATGTCCAATAACTATATCGCCAGCCAGACTGACAGGAACCTCTGACTGGATGTAATACAGCCACCATCCGCTGGGATTTTGTGCTGTATTGCCACGATCTCTCTACAACACACACACTCATACTCTAGCCATTATCTGGCAGCATTCCCACTCACACCCGTTTGTTTGGCGACACCGACCCTCTAGCTGAGGTGTTTCAGGCGGCATATCTGTGTTGTTACTGCTACGAGAACGAACTCTTCAATCGGAGGCAACGATCAGCTCAAACATGAACGGCTTCAGTACGTTTATTGCCTCACTAACTAACATTATTTCATTCTCTGTAATAAACACATTTCAGACTTGGAGCTAATCTGTAAATTCAGACATTTTGGGGAGTTCCAAACCGTTCTCTCCTGCCAGTGATGCAACAATGACAATATGCCGATTTACAATTACAGTTAGCTGGCGTTCTAAATCCTAATGTTTCCATTCCCCTTTAACCCTGTGTTGACGGGGGTTAGCAGACCGCTAATATGTTTCATTGGTCTACTTCAGAGTTAAAATGTGTTTACTCTGTTAGCTCAGTGTTAGCATTTGGCGAGATGTTTTCAGATTAGGTTCTCTCGGATTCTCTGTATTAGCCGTTTTGCTCTCTGTTGTCCAGATTAGCCGTAAATTCTGTATTAGAGGTTAGCTCTGTATCTCTGAGGACCAGCTGCTGCTCACGTTTAGCTTCAATTCCCATTAAAGGTGAAATTAATCAGGAGTCCACACACAATTAATATGAATTATTCGTCAACCCCCGAGACACGGTTTGGCGTGCGCAAACACACACACACACACACACACACACACACACACACACACACACACACACACACACACACACACACACACACACACACACACACACACACACACACACACACACACACACACACACACACACACACACACACACACACCATACTTAGGGGTAAAAAGGGCAAAAGGAGTTATGTGTGTCTCTGTGTGTGTGTGTGTGTGTGTGTGTGTGTGTGTGTGTGTGTGTGTGTAGCAGAGGGGGCCTCGTTCAGGTCATCTGTAAATCAGAGAAGGGTGACCTCAGTGGTCAGATGAGACACAGAAAGAGAAGATATGGTGACATGGTGTGTGTGTGTGTGTAAATGTGTGTGTAGTGGGGGGCTATTCCTGGCGTCTCATTTTCCCCCGCCACCACCCAGAAACGCGATCGGCATCCAGGAAACGAGAGCTGGCAGCCTGCAATCACCTGCCTGCCACACATACACACACTGAACCTTGCAATACCGAGCAACATGCGCCATGGCAACAGAGCATCCGCAATTAGAGGAAAAGAGCCATTCCCTTCAGCATCAGCATGAGAGAGGGGGAGGGCATGTGATTTAATGTGAAATACATGTGACAACATTTGAGCACGTGAAAACACAGGTGACAAATGTCATTTAGAATATTTTAAGTGTTTGACGGCTATGCCAACGCAAATAGAGCCCCTCATTTGACACTGTCTGTTAATTCCATTTAAACAGTCATGGTCCCCTGGAGGTTTTCGTCTAGTTGCAGTGTAAATATGGTAAATCTATCACTAGTTACTGTATTTTCACAGCTAAATTCAGGTGTTAATATTAAGGGACAGTATGCTGATTACTTGGGACTGTTTTTTTTTTACATGTATTTTTTTAATTTAACCTTAATTTATACAGGTTTTTCTCATTGAGATAACATCTCTTTTCCAAGAGAGACCTGGTCCAATAGCAGCAGGGGGAACAACGTTTCAGACAAAACAACTTACATACACTAACACAACATTAAACAAAACTATAAACACACATACAGTACAACAATTACATATTACATTAAAAACACAAAAATCTTGACTAAAAAACAGCTGTCCTAAAGACAATCTTCTATGATATATACATCGATCAAGTGTTTAAACTCCACCAACGAAACTAGATCATCAAAGTTTAAAATGTTCAGGAGAGAATTCCACGACCACGGAGCTGAGTAACTGAAACTATTTCTACCATGACCTGTTCTCATTCCTGGTACTGTTAGAAGCAAATTAGAATGGGACCGTAATTTATATTTATTTACCGACCTGATTAAAAAAAGAATCGAGAAGAAAATGGCATTTTACCCAATATGGCCTTATAAATCAGTGTGTACCAGTGTTTAAGCCTACGCAAGGTCAATCATGACTACCAGCCAACTGCACTGTAGAGATCACAATGACGTGTTAGACGTTTTTGATGTGGAATGAAGCTAAAGGCTGCATGATACACTGAATCAAGTGCTCTCAGGGTAGTGGTTGAGGCCTGCATATACAGTTGAAGTCGGAAGCTTACATACACCATAGCCAAATACATTTAAACTCAGTTTTTCACAATTCCTGACATTTAATCCTAGTAAAAATGCCCTGTCTTAGGTCAGTTAGGATCACCACTTTATTTTAAGAATGTGAAATGTCAGAATAATAGTAGAGAGAATGATTTATTTCAGCTTTTATTTCTTTCATCACATTCCCAGTGGTCAGAAGTTTACATCCACTCAATTAGTATTTGGTAGCATTGCCATTAAATAGTTTAACTTGGGTCAAACGTTTCGGGTAGCCTTCCACAAGCCTCCCACAATAAGTTGGGTGAATTTTGGCCCATTCCTCCTGACAGAGCTGGTGTAACTGAGTCAGGTTTGTAAGCCTCCTTGCTCGCACACACTTTTTCAGCTCTGCCCACAGATTTTCAAAAGGACTGAGGTCAGGGCTTTGTGATGGCCACTCCAATACCTTGACTTTGTCCTTAAGCCATTTTGCCACAACTTTGGAAGTATGCATGAGGTCATTGTCCATTTGGAAGACCCATTTGTGACCAAACTTTAAGTTCCTGACTGATGTCTTGAGATGTTGCTTCAATATATTCATATAAAATAGATGCCATCTATTTTGTGAAGTGTACTAGTCCTTCCTGCAGCAAAGCACCCCCACAACATGATACTGCCACCCCCGTGCTTCAAGGTTGGGACGGTGTTCTTCGGCTTGCAAACCTCCCCCTTTTTCCTCCAAACATAACAATGGTTATTATGGCCAAACAGTTATAACAGTTATATTTTTGTTTCATCAGACCAGAGAACATTTCTCCAAAAAGTACGATCTTTGTCCCCATGTGCAGTTGCAAACCGTAGTCTGGCTTTTTGTATGGCGGTTTTGGAGCAGTGGCTTCTTCCTTGCTGAGTGGCCTTTCAGGTTATGTCGATATAGGACTTGTTTTACTGTGGATATAGATACTTTTGTACCCGTTTCCTCCAGAATCTTCACAAGGTCCTTTGCTGTTGTTCTAGGATTGATTTGAACTTTTCGCACCAAAGTACGTTCATCTCTAGGAGACAGAAAGCGTCTCCTTCCTGAGCAGTATGATGGCTGCGTGATCCCATGGTGTTTATACTTGTGTACTATTGTTTGTACAGATGAACGTGGTCCCTTCAGGCATTTGGAAATTGCTCCCAAGGATGAACCAGACTTGTGGAGGTCTACAATTATTTTTCTGTGGTCTTGGCTGATTTCCTTTGAATTTCCCATGATGTCAAGCAAAGAGGCACTGAGCTTGAAGGTACGCCTTGAAATACATCCACAGGTACACCTCCAATTGACTCAAATGATGTCAATTAAAAACCCCTTTATGGAACAATAGATTGATTCCTATGTTTTTCCAGAATAGTAACTTTAGACCATTGGTCTGATAAGGGGATCACTCTTCTGGAACATTGTTACGAGGAGGGAGTTCTTATGTCTTTTGATCAGCTGAAACAGAAATACCACTTGCCTAACAGAGACTTCTTTAGCTACCTACAACTACGAAACTTTATTAGGGTGTCTCTCAAGGGACAATGGAACCTACCTAAGATGTCACCTATTGAACAACTCTGCCACGCAGACCAACCACTGTTCAAGACCATTTCCCGTGTTTACGATGCTCTTATGTCAGGACTAACACTGCCTGGGCTAGATAAACCCCGACTTAGATGGGAAAAAGATCTGGGTATTGATCTTGATGAGGGTCTATGGAGTGACCTATGCAGGGATGGTGTTACATCCACACTGAACTCCAGATACAGACTGATCCAGTTTAATTTCCTCCATCAGCTCTATATCACCCCATCTAGACTGCACAAGTTCAACCCTGATATCTCCTCCCTATGTTTTAGATGTGGCTCAGATGAAGGAACATTCCTCCATTCCACTTGGCAGTGTTCAAAACTACACGGTTTCTGGCAGGGGGTATGCGATACCATATCCTCAATTCATGGGGTTGCATTCCCTTTAGACCCGGAGGTCTGTCTACTGGGCAACTTTACTAACACCAATCTTAGGCAAAGCCATACTATAAAGCTAACAGAAATATTGCTAGCGATTGCCAAGAAATGTATCGCCTTGAAATGGAAATTGGAGACCCCCCTGCCAGTTGCAATGTGGCTATCAGAAGTTAATAGTTGTATCCCACTGGAGAAAATTACTTACCGCTTGAGGAATGAGTTAAATACATTTTACAGAATTTGGCAACCTTTTATTGACTATATGGAGAATCTCCCCCCACATCACATTGAATGAATCTCTATATTATCCTTATATAATGTTTCACACGTAATGTATAATATGTAGCCTACAGCAGGTGACCATATGATCCAATGTCTCATTATATATTTTTTTTTATTGTATGTTTGTATATATAATTAGTTTTATTTTTTCTTTCTTTGTTACGCTCATCTGTCACTGTCACTTTGTCCTATTGTTGTCTAATATCTTTTCACGTTTGTCTTGAATGTTGTTAATTGGAAAATGCAAAAAATAAAATAAATAAAAAATAAAAAATGATGTTATGGCTTTAGAAGCTTCTGATAGGCTAATTGACATCATTTTTTTTTAATTATTATTATTTTTTTTGCATTTTCTGGAATCTTTTTTATTTTCTGGAATTTTCCAAGCTGTTTAAAGGCACAGTCAACTTAGTGTATGTAAACTTCTGACCCACTGGAACTGTGATACAGTTAATTATAAGTTAAATAATCTGCCTATAAACAATTGTTGGAAAAATTGTGTCATGCACAAAGTAGATGTCCTAACCGACTTGCCAAAACTATAGTTTGTTAACAAGACATTTGTGGAGTGGTTGGAAAACAAGTTTTAATGACTCCAACATAAGTGTACGTTAACTTCGACTTCAACAGTATATAACATCACCGCCAGTAATGTACATCGTACCAGCCCCTTCCTGTCCTCCAAAGAAAAACAAGCCTCATGCCGGTAATGAAAACCCATTCTCAGCTTGAGCTTCCTTATCAAGTTCTCTACATGCACAGTGAAGCTCAGCTTACCATCAACCCACACACCCAAATATGTGTACACTTTAACTTGCTCTATAGTATGTCCAGCCAATGTAGCATGATTAGTAACATTTGAAAATACCATGCATTTTGTTTTACCCAAATTTAGAACCAGCTTTAAATCATACAGATTCTGTTGTATGATGTTAAATGCTCTTTGGGCATTTTCAAAAGCTAAAGATAAACTACTACCACTTGAATAAACAACAGTATCATCTGCATAAAAATGAACATCCGCTGTTGCAATAAGATCCCCAATGTTGTTGATATTCAAAAATGAACAACAGTGGGCCCAAAATAGAACCTTGCGGAACACCCGAGCACATCTCTATGGACTCTATACACATTGTGTACAATTTGATAGATAATTTATAAACCTATCTAGAGCATGACCAGTAATTCCACTCAATTTTAACCTTTGCACTAACACAGCATGGTCCACGGTGTCAAAAGCCTTCGACAAATCAATAAAGACAGACACACAATGTAACTTCTTATCAAGATCACAGTGGATGTCATTTAAAACCTTCAATGTTGCTGAAACAGTGCTGTGGCCAGACCTAAAACCTGATTGCATTCCATTTAAGATGTTGTTTTCTTGGAAGTAGGCCTTTAGCTGCCTACTAACTAAGGACTCCAGTACCTTTGACAGTACAGACAATTTTGATATGGCTCGATAGTTGTCAAGCAGTGAAGGATCTCCACCTTTCAGTACAAAAGCAGGTTTCCATAACTTGGAGATTTCCTTAACATCAAGCATGAGGTTAAAAATACATGTTAAGGGGGAGCAATGATGTCTGCAGCTGGGTATAGGAAGCGGGGGTCTAGTTCATCAGGGCCAGGGGATTTTTTCCCCCATCAATTTCTTTCAGGGCTTTACACACTACTGAAACAGAGAAGGATGGTTGCTAGCTACCTGAAGTTCCTGCCACGCCACCAGGTCCGTGGATGTAATGGAGATTGGCAAGAATCCATTTCTGCACTTTGCCAAAAGTTGCAGTAAAAATAAAGTAAATACATACACCAACTTGAAGATATTTCTATAAAATTACAGTATGCTGTTGTATTCTGATTCTTGTACTGTAAAATCTTGTACTGTGACCACAATTGGCACTTTGCTAAAAGCTGCCCAGAATTAAGTAAATAATTGCCCTATTATCACCACCAACGTAATGTCAACATAAAACTAGCAGTGCTTAAGGACACTTGACGTAGAGTATACATTAGAGTATACATGCAGGAACATCGATGCAGAGTCCCAACCGCTTGGTTGGGACTCTGCATCGATGTTCCTGCAGTGACACCAGGTTCATACTAATTGCTTGGAACACTCAAAAAATAAGGGTATGGGTAGGGAACACTATAGTGGTGTTACGTGGGGTACATAAAGGTAAAAGGTACACTTCTAAGGTACACATATGAACTCACATGGTACCGTTTGGTACCTTGCAGGTATAATGGGACATTTTTCTACCCAATATTTTGAATATAAAGTTCGATCATCACTGCGCTTTGATAGGTGGGGGCAATGTACTGGTGTGGTCATTAACATATTTGGGGACGTGGTCAAATATATGTGTAATTGTTGTAGCAGTTTAAGTGTTTGATGGTTATGCCAGTGTACATAGAGCTCCTCCATTGACACTGTCTGTTCTGCAAATGTTGTAAGAGAACGTCTCAGTAATGAACTGTACTGTGAAGTGTTAATTGTGCATTTTCCAGTAAATGAATGGCAACTTGTTGCCAGAAGGTGCAGTGAATTTGTCATTTCTTAACTGGAAGCTACTTGTCAGTAAGTTATTGTAAAACTCACAATAACTTACTGGCAAAATGTTGCCAGCAACCTACAGGACACTTACGGCCACTAGCAATCTTTCCAGTAACCTACAGTTCCTTCACTGACTCTTCTGTTGACAACATGCACATCACTTGCCGATTGGCAGTCTACTGTAACTGTGCCAGCCTATCAGAAGATTGCAGGTATGGCATATTCAAGGCATGGCTTTCAGCTAGCTCTTTTTGGGGTCTCCCAGAAGAGTGAATATCATCCCAGTTAATGTGCTCTGTTCATAAACATTAAGCTTGGACACTGTCAGTTCTGCAGCCTTGTTAAAGGCTGACATAAGTGCATGTGATACCAAAAAACCATATGACATAGCTATACAACATATATATATATAGCTAGTTACCATGTATTTGTAATATATATATATATATATATATATATATATACACATATATATATATATATATATACATAGCTAGTTACCATGTATTTGTAATCCTCACTTTCCTACCGGACAATCAAGTATGTGAGTGTGATGGACTAGCTAGAGTAATTTACTGTGAATTTTACAATAACCCACTTGTAAGTATTGACAGTAAGCTGTTGAAAATTAAACAAACTTCCTGTGAACCAGCTGCCATTATGCTACTGGAAAATGCACAGTAACAGTGCAGCTTTTGATTGTCACAAGATTGCAGAACTGACAGTGTCAAAAGAGATGCTCAGCCATCAACATAACAATAAAACCACTTAAACAAGTCCAACATTTTCACTGACAGTTGGCACAAATACAACATATTTTAGACCATACCCGCAAATATGCTAATGATCCCCGCCAGCACATTGACCCCACCTACATTTCAAAGTGCAGTAATGATTGTACCTAATGCCGAGTTCATAACCAAGTGGGAATTTACCACATACGACTGGAAAAAATCCACTTGAACGGCCCTCCAATGGGTAATTACCAGTGGGAAACATCTATTCATCCATTCTATCATCCCTGAGCTCCGACTTTTCCCACATGCTGTCCCCTTGACATCACCTACTGAGGAAATGACCTCGATAACATCATTTTTGGCAGTTAAATGTAACAAAACATTTGTGATGGAAATTTTTATCATGTGAAGAGACAGACTTGAAAATGTTAATCTTGTCTTAGTGTCATAAATAATCCTTGGTTCCTGCCTGTGCTTGGAAAATATAATGGGGGGTGACATGACTCCCTCCTTAGGACCATCTGGTCAGAATGTCCAGAACATGTTCTAAAAGTTAAGATAGGAGACGGTGCCAGACACTGCCAGACACATATGTAACTGTGTCTGTAACCTGTATATAAGGATCTAACGGGACTGCACAGGGTGGAGCTCCTGATCAACATGTGTACTTGGTGCATTGAGTTGGTTGGAACCTCTCCAGCTATTTATATAAAGCAATCTATTAAGGACGTAATCATTAGTCGAACAGATGGCGAAAAAGATGGCGGACTGAAGATGGTGGTGCCAAATGCCTTGTGAATGCCTCGTGAAAAACATTAGAAATTAATGTCCCTAAAACTGCCCAAATAGGACCTTTACGCTGATCTGCTCACTCGTGGGCAACAACATCCAAACTGTATAATAACTTAAAACAACTTGTAAAGCTAGATAATTTTATAGACAAACACTACCAATGCTGTCAAAACAAAAACTTGATGGAGAGTAAACATGGAAAGAATGGAGAAGCAAACTCTACAAGAAAACTAAGACTCTTCGACTGACACGGATGACCTATTTTCACCACCCTGTACGGTAAGAGTGGAAACCGAACTGCTAAAATCTATAAAAGATATATTAGGCATGCTTGAGTTAGTCAGTAAAGATATACACGAGATGAAGACGAGCCTTGAAATGAGTGACGAGAAAGCCGCAACACTGGAAAAATAAACAAAAAAACTGAAGGGTACAGTCAATGTTAACAAAGCTGATGTTAATGAACTTAAAAGACAGAACAGGTTTTTCAGAGAACCCCTGCTTGATATACAGACTAGATGCGCTTAAATCTGGTGCTTACCAGAATGAAAGAGGATGAAGCTGAAGATCCAGAGAGAGTGGTGAAATAATTCATGCTAAAAGTGCTGCAGATCGCAGGCGACACTGTTGACCAAATTAAACTCGAACACGTACATCGTTTCGGACAGAGAGAACAGCGATACGAGCGCCCAACTGTTGCCAAATTTGCATCCAATAAAGATCAAATAATTGTTAAAACCCTGGGAAAAAGACTCGCCACCTTTAAAATAGGCATGATCAATCAGATCCTAAAGGAAATAGCAGAACGACGCAAAGTATGGTATCCACTCTTCAAAGACAGAAGACTAAAAGGGAGACGTGTAGCTCTCGTTGTCAACAAGCTATACATTGATAACCAACTGTTCCGAGACACCAAGACCACTCGATGGCTATTCTAAATAAAATGGCACATCCAACACTATTTTTGGTAGGGATTGTAATAAATACAACAATTAATATCAACTCAGCAAAAAAAAAAAACGTCCTCTCACTGTCAACTGCGTTCATTTTCAGCAAATTTAACATGTGTAAATATTTGTATGAACATAACAAGATTCAACAACTGAGACAAACTGAACAACTTCCACAGCCATGTGACTAACAGAAATGGAATAATGTGTCCCTGAACAAAGGGGGGGTCAAAATCAAAAGTCACAGTCAGTATCTAGTGTGGCCACCAGCTGCATTAACTTCTCTAGGGCAGGGGGCAGCATTTTCACGTTTGGATGAAAAGCATACCCAAATTCAACTGCCAGCTACTCATCCCCAGGAGATAAGATATGCATATGATTAGTAGATGTCGATAGAAAACACTCTGAAGTTTCTGAAACTGTTTGAATCATGTCTGTGAGTATAACAGAACTTATTTAGCAGGCGAAACCCAGAGGACAAACTATTCAGAATATTTTTTTTTTTAAGGTCACTGTCTTTTCAATGAGTTTTCATTGGGAAACCAGATTTCTAAACGAATTGCTTGTAGTTCCTACGGCTTCCACTGGATGTCAACAGTCTTGAGAAATAGGTTGAGGTTATTCCTTTGTGTAATGAAGAAATACGGCCATCTTGAAGTCGAGTCACTCCAGGTGTCGTGTTTGATTGAAGTGCATGTCCAAAAGGAATGCTACATTTCGTTTTAATCCTGTATTGAACACAGATCATCCCGTCTTCAATTTTATCGATTATTAACGTTCAAAAATAACTAAAGTTATATTACAAAAGTAGTTTGAAATTTTTTGGCAAAGTTTACAGGTAACCTTTGAGATATTTTGTCGTCACGTTTGAGCAAGTTGGAACCTATGTTTTTCTGGATCAAACGCGCCAAATAAATGGACATTTTGGATATATATCGACGGAATTAATCGAACAAAAGGACCATTTGTGATGTTTATGGGACATATTGGAGTGCCAACAACAGAAGCTCGTCAAAGGTAAGGCATGAATTATATTTTTATTTCTGTGTTTTGTGTCGCGCCTGCAAGCTTGAAATATGCTTCTCTCTCTTTGTTTACTATTGTGCTATACTCAGATAATAGCATCGTATGCTTTCACCGAAAAGCCTATTTGAATTCTGACATGTTGGCTGGATTCACAACCAGTGTAGCTTTAATTTGGTATCTTTCATGTGTGATTTAATGATTTGATTGATTTTATAGTATAAAAGTTTGATTTTATAGTAATTTTCATAGTAATTAATATGAATATGGCGCTCTGCATTTTCTCAGGCTTTTTGCCAAGTGAGAGTTTGCCAGTAGCGTCTTGCCTAAACTCAGATTTTTTGATATAAATATGAACTTTACCGAACAAAAAATACATGTATTATGTAACATGAAGTCCTATGAGTGTCATATGATGAAGATCATCAAAGGTTAGTGATTAATCTTATCTCTATTTCTGCTTTTTGTTACTGCTCTCTTTAGCTGGAAAAATGGCTGTCTTTTTCTGTGACTTGGCTCATACCTAACATAATCGTTTGGTGTGCTTTCGTCGTAAAACCTTTTTGAAATCGGACACTTTGGCTGGATTTACAACAAGTGTAGCTCTAAAATGGTGTAAAATACTTGTATGTTTGAGGAATTTAAATATGGGATTTCTGTTGTTTTGAATTTGGCGCCATGCAGTTTTACTGGCTGTTGACGAGGTGGGACGCTACCGTCCCACATACCCTAGAGAAGTTAAGTACTGCAGTGCATCTCCTCCTCATGGACTGCACCAGATTTGCCAGTTCTTGCTGTGAGATGTTACCCTACTCTTTCACCAAGGCACCTGCAAGTTCCCGGACATTTCTGGGGGGAATGGCTCTAGCCCTCACCCTCCGAGCCAACAGGTCCCAGACATGCTCAACGGGATTGAGATACGGGCTCTTTGCTGGCCATGGCAGAACACTGACATTCCTGTCTTGCAGGAAATCACGCACAGAATAAGCAGTATGGCTGGTGGTATTGTCATGCTGGAGGATCATGTCAGGATGAGCCTGCAGGAAGGGTATCACATGAGGGAGGAGGATGTCTTCCCTGTAACGCACAGCGTTGAGATTGCCCGCAATGACAACAAGCTCAGTCCGATGATGCTGTGACACACCGCCCCAGACCATGACGTACCCTCCACCTCCAAATCGATCCCACTCCAGAGTACAGGCCTCGGTGTAACGCTCATTCCTTCGACGATAAACGCGAATCCGACCATCACCCCTGGTGAGACAAAACCGCGACTCGTCAGAGAACAGCACTTTTGTCAGTCCTGTCTGGTTCATCGACAGTGGGTTTGTGCCCATAGGCAACGTTGTTGCCGGTGAAGACCTGCCTTACAACAGGCCTACAAGCCCTCAGTCCAGCCTCTCTCAGCCTATTGCGGACAGTCTGAGCACTGATGGAGGGATTGGGCATTCCTGGTGTAACTCGGGCAGTTGTTATTGCCATCCTGTACCTGTCCCGCAGGTGTTATGTTCGGATGTACCGATCCTGTGCAGGTGTTGTTACACGTGGTCTGCCACTGCAAGGACAATCAGCAGTCCGTCTCCCTGTAGTGCCGTCTTAGGCGTCTCAGTGCAGACATTGCAATTTATTGCCCTGGCCACATCTGCAGTCCTGATGCCTCCTTGCAGCATGCCTAAGGCACGTTCCCGCAGATGAGCAGGGACCCTGGGCGTCTTTATTTTGGTGTTTTTCAGAGTCAGTAGAAAGGCCTCTTTAGTGTCCTAAGTTTTCCTAACTGTGACCTTAATTGCCTTAATTGTAAGCTGTTAGTGTGTTAACGACAATTCCACAGGTGCATGTTCATTAATTGTTTATGGTTCATTGAACAAGCATGGGAAACAGTGTTTAAACTTTACAATGAAGATCTGTGAAGTTATTTGGATTTTTACGAATTATCTTTGAAAGACAGGGTCCTGAAAAAGGAACATTTCTTATTTTGCTGAGTTTAGAAACTATATATACACTATCATATTCAAGTTAGGGAATGTTGTAAAATAATGTATTATTTTTATGTATAGTATTTCTAAATAGATAAAAGATAGGACACTTTATGAAATAATACATCCCAAAATATAAGGAACTGGAACACAAAAGTACCCAAAGCCCGCAGAAATCACAAGGTAGAAATAAAAACACGACAAACAGAGGACATAAAAGGCCCAGTGTTTAGGTATATGCCGGTGCATATGTGAGGGGAGTGTGTCCCGCCCTGACCTTAGAGATCCTTTTTATGTCTCTATTTTGGTTGGTCAGGGCGTGAGTTGGGGTGGGCATTCTATGTTTTTGTTCTATGTTGTCTATTTCTATGTGTTTGGCCGGGTGTGGTTCTCAAACAGAGGCAGCTGTCTATCGTTGTCTCTGATTGAGAACCATACTTAGGTAGCCTTTTCCCACCTGTGTTTTGTGGGTAGTTGTTTTCTGTTTTGTGTGAGTGCCTGACAGAACTGTTGCGTTTTGTTCCACTTTTGTTTTTTTGTTTCAATGTTCAGGCTATATTAAAAAATCATGAACACGTACCACGCTGCGCTTTGGTCTACTACTTCTTCCTCAGACGAACATCGTTACAGAGTGTGGGTGTGTAGGAAGATGGGGTGCCTGCGTGTTTTGTGTGATTGGAAAAGTGAAAAGTGGGATAGTTGCAAATGCCAAAGCCCATGTGTGTCTGCAAGCAGGAGTTGTGACAGAGCGCATCTTCACTTTTGCCCAGATATGGGAAATACATTTTCAAATAAAAAACAATGTACAATTCCAGTCAAAAGATTGGACCCACCTACTCATTCAAGTGTTTGTCTTTATTTTTACTATTTTCTACATTGTAGAATAGTGAATACATCAAAACTATGAAATAACACATATGGAAATAAATCAAAATATAGTTTATATTTGCAGCCCAAATAAATGCTTCATAGAGTTCAAGTAACAGACACATCTCAGCATCAACTGTTCAGAGGAGACTGTAATTCAGGCCTTCATGGTCAAATTGCTGCAAAGAAACCACTACTAAAGGACACCAATAATAATAAGAGATTTGCTTGGGCCAAGAAACACGAGCAATGGACATTAGAGATTTTTGGTTCCAACCGCCGTGTCTTTGTGAGACGCGGTGTGGGTGAACGGATGATCTCTGCATGTGCATTTCCCACCGTAAAGCATGGAGGAAAAGGTGTTATGGTGTGGAAAGCTTTGCTGGTGACACTGTCTGTGATTTATTTAGAATTCAATGCACACTTAACTAGCATGGCTACCATAGCATTTTGCAGCGATACGCCAGCCCATCTGGTTTGGGCTTATCTATTGCAGGCCTATCTATTGTTTTTCAACAGGACAATGACCCAACACACCTCCAGGCTGTGTAAGGGCTAGTTTACCAGGGAGAGTGATGGAGTGCTGCATCAGATTTTCTGGCCTCCACTATCCCCACACCTCAACCAAATGTAGATGTTTTGGGATGAGTCGGAATGCAGAGTGAAAGAAAAGCAGCCAACAAGTGCTCAGCATATGTGGGTACTCCTTTAAGACAGTTGGAAAAGCATTCCAGGTGAAGCTAGTTGAGAGAATGCCAAGAGTGTGCAAAGCTGTCATCAAGGCAAAGGGTGGCTATTTGAAGAATCTCAAATATAAAATATAATTTGATTTGTTTAACACTTTTTTGGTTACTACATGTTTCCATGTGTGTTATTTCATAGTTTTGATGTCTTCACTATTATTCTACAATGTAGAAAATAGTAAAAATAAAGAAAAACCCTTGAATGAGTAGGTGTTCTCAAACTTTGGACCGGTAGTGTATATCAAATATGTTTCTATGTACTCAAAGATCCGTTATTAACATGTTCTAACCAATCCTTTAAAAATAGTAGACTATTGGATACTCAGCAAGAAGGTCTGATTTTATTATTACTGAAACAGAACCCATGTGGTAAATATACAAATCCAGTCCACCTAAAAAACTGGAGACCCCTTAAACTTCAAAATGCATAGCGCATAGAATTAAACAGGTATTGTCGGATATTATTCATCGTAATCAGCCAGGTTTTTATATGGACGATACATTGGAGATAATACACTGCTCAAAAAAATAAAGGGAACACTACATTAACACATCCTAGATCTGAATTAATGAAATATTCTTATTAAATACTTTTTTCTTTACATAGTTGAATGTGCTGACAACAAAATCACACAAAAATGATCAATGGAAATCAAATTTATCAACCCATGGAGGTCTGGATTTGGAGTCACACTCAAAATTAAAGTGGAAAACCACACTACAGGCTGATCCAACTTTGATGTAATGTCCTTAAAACAAGTCAAAATGAGGCTCAGTAGTGTGTGTGGCCTCCACGTGCCTGTATGACCTCCCTACAACGCCTGGGCATGCTCCTGATGAGGTGGCGGATGGTCTCCTGAGGGATCTCCTCCCAGACCTGGACTAAAGCATCCGCCAACTCCTGGACAGTCTGTGGTGCAACGTGGCGTTGGTGGATGGAGCGAGACATGATGTCCCAGATGTCCTCAATTGGATTCAGGTCTGGGGAACGGGCGGGCCAGTCCATAGCATCAATGCCTTCCTCTTGCAGGAACTGCTGACACACTCCAGCCACATGAGGTCTAGCATTGTCTTGCATTAGGAGGAACCCAGGGCCAACCGCACCAGCATATGGTCTCACAAGGGGTCTGAGGATCTCATCTCGGTACCTAATGGCAGTCAGGCTACCTCTGGCGAGCACATGGAGGGCTGTGCGGCCCCGCAAAGAAATGCCACCCCACACCATGACTGACCCACCGCCAAACCGGTCATGCTGGAGGATGTTGCAGGCAGCAGAACGTTCTCCACGGCGTCTCCAGACTCTCCAGACATGTCACGTCTGTCACATGTGCTCAGTGTGAACCTGCTTTCATCTGTGAAGAGCACAGGGCGCCAGTGGCGAATTTGCCAATCTTGGTGTTCTCTGGCAAATGCCAAACGTCCTGCACGGTGTTGGGCTGTAAGCACAACCCCCACCTGTGGACGTCGGGCCCTCATACCACCCTCATGGAGTCTGTTTCTGACCGTTTGAGCAGACACATGCACATTTGTGGCCTGCTGGAGGTCATTTTGCAGGGCTCTGGCAGTGCTCCACCTGCTCCTCCTTGCACAAAGGCGGAGGTAGCGGTCCTGCTGCTGGGTTGTTGCCCTCCTACGGCCTCCTCCACGTCTCCTGATGTACTGGCCTGTCTCCTGGTAGCGCCTCCATGCTCTGGACACTACGCTGACAGACACAGCAAACCTTCTTGCCACAGCTCGCATTGATGTGCCATCCTGGATGAGCTGCACTACCTGAGCCACTTGTGTGAGTTGTAGACTCCGTCTCATGCTACCACTAGAGTGAAAGCACCGCCAGCATTCAAAAGTGACCAAAACATCAGCCAGGAAGCATAGGAACTGAGAAGTGGTCTGTGGTCACCACCTGCAGAACCACTCCTTTATTGGGGGTGTCTTGCTAATTGCCTATAATTTCCACCTGTTGTCTATTCCATTTGCACAACAGCATGTGAAATGTATTGTCAATCAGTGTTGCTTCCTAAGTGGACAGTTTGATTTCACAGAAGTGTGATTGACTTGGAGTTACATTGTGTTGTTTAAGTGTTCCCTTTATTTTTTGAGCAGTGTATTATATAAGATAAGCACTGGAAACAACACCAGGCCTGGTATTCATAGCTGACTTTGAAAAGGCCTTCAATAAAGTACGACTGGAATTTATACACTGAACAAAAATCTAAGCCTAACATGTAAAGTGTTGGTCCCAAGTTTCATGAGCTGAAAAAAAATCCCTGAATACTAAGGAGTATTTCTGTCTGTAATAAAGCCCTTTGTGGAGAAAAACTCAATCAGATTTGCTGGGCCTGGCTCCCCAGTGGGTGGGCCTAAGCCCTCCAAGGCCAAATCATGGCTGCACCTGCCCAGTCATGTGAAATCCATAGATTAGGGCTTCATTTATTTATTTCAATTGATTGATTTCCTTCTATGAACTGTACCTCAGTGAAATCATTGAAAATGTTGCCTTTATATTATTGTTCAGTATATATAAATACCTGGACTATTATCATGTTGGAGAATCTCTGATATTTAATCTTGTGACTGACTAGGTTAGAACCAGGTCTTCTGCATGTCACAAGACTGTGTGAGCCCACCTAGCTAAAGCTAAAGTTCATGTAAAGGATGACACGTTGCTTGCTTAACGAGTACCACTCCCCCCCCCCCCCCCCAATTCAGCTCATACCAAGACTCTAACTAAAGATCTCTGCCTCGTAAACACACGTAACCGCCGTCCGGAAGTGTTCCAACCCACGTGCTATTGAAAAACGCCTTTTTCAATTGTGCAAGAGGCGACATTTCAGGTTGATGATTGAGTTTCACAGATCCCCATCTGCTTCATTCACCCCCTAAACTCACTCCACAGCGACCCCAGTGGTTGACCCTGCGCAACTGTAGATCTGAGTCCAGTGGCACCATTATAAAGGACATCACGCTGCCTACTTAGCGAGTACTGCTTCCCCCTGATTCAGCTCATATGGAGACTCGAAATCAGGACTTCTGCCTTGAAAACACACATGACCGCCCTCCTGAAGCATTCCAACCCATCAAGCTATTAAAAAGGCCTTATTTGATTGTGTAAGGGGCAATACTTCAGGCTGAGGAGTGAGTTTCGTAGATCCCCATCTGCTCCACCAGCGTTTCCCAAACTCGGTCCTCGGGACCCCAAGGGGTACACATTTTGGTTTTTGTCCTAACACTACACAGCTGACTAAAGTTATCAAAGCAAGATGATTCGCTGACTATTTGAATTAGTGTTGTAGTGCTAGGACAAAAACTAAAACGTGCACCCCTTGGGGTCCCGAGGACCGAGTTTGGGAAACCCGGTGCTCCACTAATGCAAGTCTTCAAGATCCAGTATTGTTACTCATTAAAAGAATGTGGTTTGGTGATCCATGGTTATGTGATGAGACCTGAAGACATGTTAGTTTGACATGTCTTAGTTTGTGTTAGACATATTAGTTTCAAGTCTCAGGCAATGGTAGTCATTATAAGTTTAACATGTGACTGGGTTAATACTGTGTTAGCCTGTTGAGCTAAAGCCTAGGCATTGGTCCTGTGACTTGGATAGGTCTCTTCAAGAAGGAGGTCAAAGGGCTGTGAAGTGTAAAACAGGTGGTTCGGTGACCATAATTGTGTGATGAATAACTTGTCTGAGACCTGAAAAGTTGCATTGTCTGGCACACAGGAAACCTGGGTTAGAACCCCATCAGTCAAACGAATACGCCTTCAGGTCTCAGGCAAGGTTGCTCATCTCATGCATGGACCACCAAACCACCTCTGTTGCACTCATTAAATGGGGTGCACAGATCCTTCTGCTTCTGTTTGCCACAGAAAAAGTGTTGTGTTTGTACAGTAGGCCTGATTCTGAACCCAGTCTCGTCTTATCGCTGCAACTCCCGTACGGACTCGGGAGAGGCGAAGGTCGAGAGCCGTGCATCCCCCGAAGCACAACCCAACCAAGCTGCACTGCTTCTTGACACAATGCCCACTTACCGGAAGCCAGCCGCACCAATGTGTCAGGGGAAGCACAATACACCTGGCGACCGTGTCAGCGTGCACAGCGCCCGGCCCGCCACAGGAGTCGCTAGTGCGCAATAGGACAAGGACATTCCTGCCTGGCCAAATCCTCCCCTAACCCGGACGATGCTGGGCCAATTGTGCGCCGCTCCATGGGTCTCCTGGTCGCGGGCGGCTGCGACAGAGCCTGGACTCGAACCCATAAATCTCTAGTGGCACAGCTGCGCCACTCGGGAGGCCGTCAGACAGTTATAATGGTGCCGTGACCTCTGAGTAGGAGGTCAAAGGAGGGAGAAATGTAACTGAGATGGTTCGATGAACCACTCTTTTTTGACGAGTAACCTTACTGGAGACTTGAAGACTTCTGATAGCTTCCTGATCTCATCCATATGGGATTTAGCTAAGTGGTCTAACACAGTCTTGTGACATGCATCCTTAGAAGGGCTATGACAGGGCTATTCAACTGTATTATTATGTGGGACAAATTGTGGTTTTGTTTTGTTGCCTTCTAACACGGTGATCATCCATATTCCAGAGAGACTTAGCTTTTCATAATAGTTCATATCCGAAACAGTTCAAACGCTAGAGGCAAATTCATTGGAAGAAAATAAATTAAAAACAGGCCACATTGGCTTCAAAAACTGTCAGAAAGGTATTTTTACCAAAGTGAGCACTTAATTCTTTCTGTTCTCCTCTACTTTTCCTGGCTGGCAATGTGGCAGGATGTTGTCTCTGGTTTTGAATCTGAATTTAGAGAATTGAATCTGAAATGTTTAATATATATAACTTTGATAAACTTGAAATTATAGTTTATAAACTTGATACACAGACAATGAATGCAATATCTACCAAATTGAAACTGAATATATAATTATTGAATTTGAATATTACATTAAACTGAAATATAATTTTACAACTGAATGCAATATTCACTAAATTCAGTTTCAAATCATGAAATACAAGTTCAATTTATGAATTAATAAAATGATTACATTTGTGCATTACACCTTCAAAAATATTATAGTCAAAATCAATATCTTAATAGAAATTCAAAATTATGGAATTAAAATACAATCTCTGTTGGCACTGAAATTGCTCCATAGACATTTGTGTCAGAGAAAGAGAGAAAGCGAGTGAGGAGGAAAGAGAGGGAAAAAGAGAGGTGAGAATGTGTGTGAGAGAGGCTACAGGGGATGAGCACATAGGGTTTCACAGAAAGGGAGGCAGGGATGATTATGAAGAGTAACGGTTGGGAGAGGGAAATAGGTGTCAGTGAGAGAGGGATAGAGATCAAGAGGTTGAAGCGTGAAGAGAGAGAGAGAGAGGTGCACACATTGAGAGAGAGAGAAAGTGAGAGGGAAGGCAGAACATGTTTCTCCCATGTTAGGGCGGCTAATGAAAGATAAATGAGAGCAGGAGAGAGCCTAGCAGCTAGGCAGGAGATCCTAGCTGCGGGCAAAGGATGACTGGTGTGTGTATGTGTGTAAAGCCACTTGGCCTGCTGATGTTGGACAGCAGGAGTGATATTGGATATTTTACACATACAAACGCATACAAATCAACACAGAAGTGTTTGTGTGTGTGTTTGCAGCAGTAGGTCACCACCTGTCTCTCTCACCATCTGTGAGCCGGTCGTCGATCATCAGCACACACACACACGCTATCCATCACTCTCTCTTTCTATATTCTTCCCTCCATCGTTCTCTCCCTCTACCCATCACTCACACCTTCCATCTTTCTCTTTGCACTCTTTACCAATTTTCTCCTTTCCCTCTCAATCACACACTCTCTTTCTCACGATTTCTTTATCAACCCATCGGCAGTGACTCACAGATACCGAGTCATTTTTTGCGTAATATCTGCAAGCTATCACGACTCTCAAAAGCCACTGTTTACTTCTGAAGATCACTTTAGCACCGCCCTAAAAAAACGATTAAAATTCGACACAAACTTTCAAATAGGTATGTACTGACACATTATATAAACTCTTTATAGTATTTTATTTACATTTTAGAGCCGATAAGGTGATAAGTTGGACAGATCGAGTGAGAAAAGCTGTTTCCCAACACGACATCTCTCCTTCTCACTATCATGCAAAAGGTTTCGCTTCCCCACCCGCCATTTTTAAAAAGACCCGACGGAGCTCATTGCCTTCTTGAATCATGCAGAGATGGGCATCATGAAGGGCTCGTCATTGATTTTGTTGGAAAGGGGAGAAATTGTGCTTTACAATGGTCTTGATATTACAGTTGATCTGGAAGTATTACATTATTAGGCACTAAAATAAGGTCAATTGTACGGACCAGCGCGATGTACAAACGTGAGTTAGTTCACGTTACATTCTAAGTGATTTCAATGGGTCTCTTTCCATTCGGATTGTTTTACACTGTTCAATTCAACTTCATACAAAAATACATTTTCTGCATTTTCATCAATTTCAGCCCTCATTTGAGATAATTTCCACACTGCCACGTAGGGCTGCATGATATGGAAAAACATCTAGGCCTTATTTTTAACCAAATATTGCAATTGCGATTTTCTTCTGATTTTTATTTAAACACTTAGGTGAAGTGTTGGAATCATAGAAAAATAATGATTATTCTAATTCTATAGTTAGAATGTCTCTTGGTCAAGCAACAACAACATGCGGTCCTTGAGTGACAGGACAGGGCTACGTCTGTGTGGAAAGCGGCATGGAGAGAGACAGAGAGAAAGAGCAGAGAGAGATGACTCAGGTAGCGTAGGAAACTATAAAAATGGACGTTACAAACGGCATATCACATTTAACAAACAAACATTCAAATACCATAATAGAAGGTAAAGTAAAAACCCAAACCCTTCCATGCATCAATACCGGAATATAGTAAAATATGGTATACCGCCCAGCCCTACGATGACCGAAGAGAATTCTCTCAGGAGGTAATGCGGTCGGCATTTGAAGGTGAGGTATTCCAGATCGGGAGAACAAATGGACCTTCTGTACGTTACCACAATCACCTGTCTGCGGTGGACAGGGACAGTGTGTCCGGAGAGAGCCATGATTCCGTGAAAAAGAGTATGTTACAGTCTCTGATGCCTCTCTGGAAGGAGATCCTCACCCTGAGCTCGTCAACTTTATTGTCCAGGGAATGAACATTAGCGAGTAATATACTTGGAAGCGGTGGATGGTGTGCCCGCCTTCTGAGTCTGACTAAAAGCCTGCTTCTTATTCCTCTTCTCCGGTGACGGCGTCTTGGAGCAGCCCCTGGGATGAATGTACTTGTATTTATTATGGATGCCAAATAGCTGCTGCCAAGGTGCATGTATTTCCCGAGGCAATTCCAAGTTCAAACAAAGTCTGACCATCGATCTAATATCCCAAACTTATTTCCGGCTATAGTTAATAATGCAAGAAACGTTCCCGAGCAAATAATGTAAGAAATAACATTTGAAAAAATGTAATACTGTAAAGTTGGCTATGAGCTAAAAACAGGGTGACCATGTCTTTCGGCGCCATCTTGCCAGCATGACTGATAATACAGGAAGAACCACATCTCCACTCATCCACTAAAAGGGAGGCAAGGACATTCACAACAACAGAAAGTCATGCTGATCCCTCTCCCTCTCCCTCTCATGTTGCACTCTCATACATAATCTTCTTTGATCAGGGTTCATGATTGGGTCAACACACACACACCCCTTAACCTCTTATATAGCTAGGAAGAGGGGAAATGTGAGTGATTGTATTCAATCTGACATGAGTCTCGCTGACTCTCTGTAACACTAACACACAGGCATGCACGCGCAGACAAACACACACAGGATTAGTGTAGCGAACGTTCAGCAATGGAATAAAACACAAACAAAGAGACATCCTGTTTCCTGAAACACAACACTATTAAGCCATCTGAGCCAACAGCACAACACACACAAACACACACACTCAGACACACACTGAATGAGTTTGTGGTGATTATCTGTTCATGTTTGCCTCGTGTGTGTCTATTTTGTGTGTGTAAGTGCTATGCTGCCTCTCTATGTGCATGTTTCTGCACTGCTGGTGTGTGTGTGCACTCTGTACAGCCGTGTGTATGTGTGTTTTTGTGTGTGCTTATGTGTCCTCTGCGCTGTGTGTCCTCTGTACAGTGTGTGTGTGTGTGTGTGTGTGTGTGTGTGTGTGTGTGTGTGTGTGTGTGTGGATGATACAGTAAGCTCTAGTGATTCTCTGGAGTGTGAGGCAGCGTTTAAGGCCCTCTCAGCACAGCCAGAGTGATGAATATTTAAAGATGCGTCAGGGAGTGAGGGGGGAACAGTGTGTGTGTGTGTGTAAGGAGAGAATCGATACCTATCTGTGTGTCTGTGAGAAAGAGAGAGAGAGTGTTTTCCTATGTCGGTTTGTGTGGGAGAGTGCAGGTCCATCCTTTGTGGTATGTGTGTGTGTGTGGTTTATGTAGGAGATGAATAGAGGAGAGACACACTGTCAGGCTGATGGTCAATGGATCCACTGTCCTATTACACACACACACACACACACACACACACACACACACACACACACACACACACACACACACACACACACACACACACACACACACACACACACACACACACACACACACACACACACACACACACACACACACCTGGCAGATGGGTGAGTCCGCTGTTAAGGGGGGCCAACGAGAGATCAGCGAGGTAAGTACACACCAGGAAATGAGATTGTCTTCAAGAACGAACAAACCACAGACACACAATCAAACACTATATACTGTACAGTCACACACTATATACACAAGAGGTGACAAGAGGAAGAAGGGAGAGACAGGAAGAGAGAAAAAAAGTATGTGAGAGAGGGAAAGTATGAGAGAGAGTGTACAGGGGTAGAAACAGTACAGAGATAAGAAGGAATACCCCCTCCTTCCTCCTGTCTCTCCGAGGGATGAATAATAACTGCAGCTCAAAGATCTCCTCCCTCCTTTTTCAAAGCGAAGAAAGGAGGTGGGAATTTCTGCCTGGCCAGGGTGTGCACTGACAGACACACAGACACACACACACACAGACACACAGACACACACACACACACACACACACACACACACACAGTCTGCTAGCCTGAAGCATATAAATCAGATCTCCTTGGAGAGGGTTGTTAAAGACCCACATCTGAAGCATGCACAGACAGACATATTTCCAACATGAACACTCTGAGGACAAGTGAGAAGCAGAAAGTGAAATATTGAGCTGTGGGAGTCATTTGGGACTAAGACACACACCCACCCACCCCCACACCCAAACACAAAGGGGGCAGGAGAAAGACAGAGAGAAAGAAGGAGACAGAGGTTGCAGGTTGATACTGTGATATGATTTCAGTGTCATTCCCCCACTTAGGGAGATGGTGAGTGTCTGTGTGTTATGATAGCGAGCCACAAGAAAGCAGGGGAGGCTAGAGATATAACACTATGAATAACTAGAAGTGCTTCCCAATCCCTACTTCCATTAACCACAGCTGGTGCCAAATTAACACATTTAACAGCCTGTGTTTGGAACAGATGAAAAATGTGTGTGTGTGTGTGTGTGTGTGTGTGTGTGTGTGTGTGTGTGTGTGTGTGTGTGTGTGTGTGTGTGTGTGTGTGTGTGTGTGTGTGTGTGTGTGTGTGTGTGTGTGTGTGTGTGTGTGTGTGTGAAATAGAGAAAGAGGGTGAAGGCACAAATCAAGTGTACAGTATGTTTTGTGTGGGAGTCCGTGTGCATAATAGCAATGGATCAGGGCAAAGAGAATGGGGGGAGAATGAGCGGGAACGGAAATAGACAGAGAGATAGGCAGTCGGGAAGAAAGTGATATAGATGACAGAGAAAAAAAAGAAAAACAGAGTGTGAAAGCATGTACGAGAGAAAGGGACAGAAAAGGAGAGAGAGAGAGAGAGAGAGGGAGAGAAAGAGGTGCTTTGGCTGCTGCCCTGGGCCCTCTCTCTAAGCCCTGTTTAGGAGGCTTTGGAGCTCAGAGAGAAATAATCCCCCACTCAAACACACACAGCCGAGTCACACACAAACAGAGCCCAGACACACACACACAGCCTAGATAAACCACGGAAAGCCAAGATGTGCACACACACAGAGTCTAAACACACAAACAGACCCTATATACACAAAGTGTGTGTGTGAGAGAGAGAGAGACTAGAAACACAGCCACGAAACATACACAAACACACACCCACACTTTGGCTGTCTGATCGGTGTAGCTCCCCTACAGTAGAGCATAGCGACATCACCACAGCACCGTGACAAACACTTTGCACACTCTATCGCTTCACAGAGGAGGGAGGGAGGGAGGGAGGGAGGGAGGGAGGGAGAGGAGGGAGGGAGGGAGGGAGGGAGGGAGGGAGGGAGGGAGAATATGAGCCAAAGGGAAGAAGTGGGGTGGAGGTTGGGTGTGCAGTGGAGCAGAAAGAGAGAAGAAGCTAATGAAGGAATAGGCGCCAGGGAGATAGAGCAGGTAAGGAGGGAGGTAGAAGACGAGAGTGATTTATTTATCTCATTCTCTCTGTTCTCTAGGAAGGCAAAGAGAGGGAGAGTGAAGGAGTGGAGGAACGAGAGATAAATAGAGAGGGAAAGGAAATGCAGGAGAGGATGAGAGAAAGAAGAACAAAGAGATGTAGTGGGAGAAGGACAGAGAGGAAGGAGGAAAGACGGAGGGAGAGAGTGAAATAAGAGAGGAGAGCGGAGGGTTAACGGATAGTGGTCTGGGGTTAGCGCAGGATGCAGTTTGTCATCTTCATCAGCTGACAGCGGGCGCAGAGGGAGGGAAGGAATGGGGGATGGAGGGATGAATGGGGGGGAGGGGAAGGGGGAGGGGTGACTCAGAGCCTTTGAGAAATGTTGACCCTGTAATTGACCCGCGTCTCTGCCTACATCGCCGCGACAACACGCGGAGCCGCCGCAGATAATCACTTACTAACCCTGACCTGTCAATCACACCATCCCCCTGGGAGGAGGGGAGGAGAGACTCTTAATTTTAAAAACTCATTATCTAACCAGTCACAAAGTTAAACAAAAGAGACGGAGGAACAGAGGGAGGGAGAGATTGAGGGACAGAGAGAGGGAGAGAAGTAGGGAAGAAAGAATGGAGGTAGAGAAGGAGGGAGAAAGGGAGGGAGAGGTGGAACTTTTACCAGCAGGGCTGTTACAGTGACCGTATTGCCGCCACACCAGCGGTCATTAGTCATGACCACATTCAAATTCCACGTGACCATTGAGTCACGGCAACTGCGCTCTGTAAATGAATGGAACTGATGGGCGTTAGTAGTATTTGCAATCACAAACACACACAAACAAATACACTCCTCCAGGAACTGAAAATCACAGTTGGGAGAGTAAAACTAATTTACTCATTTAAGTGTTCAAACACAAACACACACACACACAGTTTGCCTAAGGCACAAAGCTCTGTGCTCTTTAGAATCTGAATCTTTCAGCAGTCTATTTATAAAGGCAGAGAAAGGGAGAGGGGTGTTTGAGGGCAATGGAAAGAAGGAAAGATAGAGGGACAGAGAGATAAAGTTGAAGTAGAGGTATCGGGATGAGATTCAATTTACATAATATGTACAGCCACTTTTCAATTTACATTAGCAACAGGAATGTCACGAGCTGAGAGTGGTGTTCTTGCTTCGAAGCTCAAATGTACCGTAAATGTCACAGGTAGACACTAGCCAGTAGGCTAATGGCCCTGCTACACTACAGCCATCGGGCTGCATTGCCTTCAGCCATTGAGGATATGCTGCCTTTGAAATGAATAAAAGCTGCTATAGTGCCCACGTTGCGCTCGTGATGTATCGCGTCCAATTGCAGCGTCTAAGAATAGGATCGCTATTGTTCAATTCTTGATGGCTGACACGTGCGTTCACTCCAGCATTCTATCAAGTGAATATGCATATGGCCTCGACTATACACCACTGGTTATTTTACTGACATTTATGAAGTCAAGAAGATACTAGCTAGCAGAAACTCTAGCTAGCTAGCTACATTGACTATGTCCACAATGTAAACAAAAACAACTTAAAGGATAATTTACCACAACCACTAGCAACAATTCAATGAGTAGTTTTGTGAAAACTGGACCAAAGCTACTGTACTTATTCATAGTCGATGAAATATATTAAAGATGCTCTTCCCCTCGGCTCTCAAACAGCATGCTCTGTGTAGCAGGTAGAAAATTAATGATGGCGACGCGACACGTGTAGTGAAACTGAAGTGGACGTATGTAAACTATTCAAATAGCTAGCTATGGGCCTCCCGGGTGGCGCAGTGGTCTAAGTCACTGCATCGCAGTGCTACCTGTGCCACCAGAGACTCTGGGTTCGAGCCCAGGCTCTGTCGCAGCGGACCGGGAGGTCCATGGGGCGACGCACAATTGACCTAGCGTCGTCCGGGTTAGGGAGGGTTTGGCCGGTACGGATATCCTTGTCTCATCGCGCTCCAGCGACTCCTGTGGCGGGCCGGGCGCAGTGCACGCTGACCAGGTCGCTAGGTGTACGGTGTTTCCTCCGGCACATTGGTGCGGCTGGCTTCCGGGTTGGATGCGCGCTGTGTTAAGAAGCAGTGCGGCTTGGTTGGGTTGTGTTTCGGAGGACGCATGGCTCTCGACCTTCGTCTCTCTCGAGCCCGTACGGGAGTTGTAGCGATGAGACAAGACAGTAACTACTAATAATTGGATACCATGAAATTGGGGAGAAAAGGGAGAAAAAAACAATGTAATAAAATAAAAAATAGCTAGCTATGCAAGCAACTTTTCATGCATCTCCCATATTACAGTCTTGATTAATGCAACAAAACCATAAAATAATCTTGAAAATTGCAACAATTCACAAGCATGTGCAGACGTTTAAATGGTTTATTTTCTCATCCATGCACTAATTCAACTGCAAGACAATAACACAACCAAAGTGGCACAGCTGGTAGCTAGAAAACGTTAGCTAACAACATTTGCTTCATCAAGTAACTTCCAGCATAGCAAAAATGAAAATTGTAACCCTCTCATATGAATATCAAGTACAGTAACATTATCATAGTGTCATACATATGATACAGAGCTACAGTACCAGTCCAAAGTTTGGACACACCTACTCATTCAAGGATTTTGCTTTATTTTTTACTATTACTACATTGTAGAATAATAATGAAGACATCAAACTATGAAATCATATAGTAACCAAAAAAGTGTTAAACAAATCAAAATATATTTTATATTTCTTATTCTTCAAAGTAGTCACCATTTGCCTTGATGACAGATTTGCACACTCTTGGCATTCTCTCAACCAGCTTCACCTGGAATGCTTTTCCAACAGTCTTGAAGGAGTTCCCTCATATGCTGAGGACTTGTTGGCTGCTTTTCCTTCACTCTGCGGTCCAACTCATCCCAAACCATCGCAATTAGGTTGAGGTCGGGTGATTGTGGAGGCCAGGTCATCTGATGGAGCATCCATCACTCTCCTTCTTGGTCAAAGAGCCCTTACACAGCCTGGAGATGTGTTGGGTCATTGTCCTGTTGAAAAACAATAGATAGTCCCACTAAGCGCAAACCAGATGGGCTGGCGTATCGCTGCAGAATGTTGTGGTAGCCATGCTGGTTAAGTGTGCCTTGAATTCTAAATAAATCACAGACAGTGTCACCAGCAAAGCACCCCCACACCATCACAACTCCTCCTCCATGCTTCACGGTGGGAACTACACATGCGGAGATCTGCCGTTCACCTAAACCACGTCTCAAAAAGACATGGTGGTTGGAACCAAAAATCTAAAAATCTAAAACTCATCAGACCAAAGGACAGATTTCCACCGGTCGAATGTCCATTGCTCGGGTTTCTTGGCCCAAACAAGTCTCTTCTTCTTATTGGTGTCCTTTAGTATAGGTGTCTTTGCAGCAATTTGACCATGATGGCCTGATTGATGCAGCCTCCTCTGAACAGTTGATGTTGAGATGTGTCTGTTACTTGATCTCTGTGAAGCATTTAATTGGGCTGCAATTTCTGAGGCTGTTAACTCTAATGAACTTATCCTCTGCAGCAGAGGTAACTCTGGGTTACCGCTGTGGCGGTCCTCATGACAGCCAGTTTCACCCTAGCGCTTGATGGTTTTTGCGACTGCACTTAACTTTCAAAGTTCTTGAGATTTTCCGGATTAAATGAACTTGTCTTAAAGTAATGGACTGTCATTTCTCTTTGCTTACTTGTGATGTCTTGCCATAATATGGACATGGTCTTTTACCAAATAGGGCTATTTTCTCTATACCACCCCTACCTTGTCACAACACAACTGATTGTCTCAAACACATTAAGAATTAAAGAAACTCCACAAATTAACAAGTCACACCTGTTAATTGCATTCCAGGTGACTACCTCATGAAGCTGGTTGAGAGAATGCTAAGAGCGTGCAAAGCTGTCATCAAGACAAAGGGTGGCTATATATTTTTATTTATTCATTTGTTTAACACTTTTTTGTTTACTACATGATTCCATATGTGTTATTTCATAGTGTTGATGTCTTCACTATTATTCTAAAATAGTAAAAATAAAGAAAAACCCTGGAATGAGTAGGTGTGTCCAAACTTTTGACTGGTATTGTAGGTAGCAAGCTAAACAAAATGTTTGCATCCTCCTCACAAACCAACTTACTTGCCAAGTTAGACAGCTAGTTAGCTGAATCATAGCTAGATTGCTTTTCGGCCTACCATAGAACAAACCATGCCTCATTTAATCAAATACATGAAAATAAGCAAATTGCGACTGAAAAGGTTCATTCACTGGGCAGTTAATGCTTGCGTTCCTGCTCGCTTTTGCATTGAAATTTTATTTTACCTTTATTAACTAGGCAGGTCAGTTAAGTTGTTGTTGACGGCCTAGGAACAGTGGGTTAACTGCCTTGTTCAGGGGCAGAATGACAGATTTTGTACCTTGTCAGCCCGGGGATTCGATCTTGCAACCTTTCCAACGCAGTCCAACGCTCTAACCACTAGGCTACGCTGCCACCCCTAAATAAATTACGGTGTTCTGAGATTCCCTTAAAGTTACAGCATCAACTTCTGAGATATGGTCTTTTACTGCAATTTCTGACCAAAACTCAATAAAACAAGTCACTAATATTAAGAAATGCCTATACATTTCAGCTGTTTCAAAAACATTGCTCTGTTATTTATACTGTACGAGTGATGGGCTCAACGAGACAATTCCCGTTTACACTGCCCTGCTTTGAGGGGGCAACTGTCAGGCAAGTGTTGTGGGCGACCTCCGGAGGTAACGGTCGAGATGTGAAAAGTGTGCATGTTTACATTACATTAAAACTGCATCCTGCACTCAGGATTTTTTCCGATACCTCTGGAGAATCTCCTTAAACTCGTCAATGTAAAAAAAAAGGCCTAAAAGGTGACAGGAGGATAGGAGTGGAAGCCAAAAGTGTGACGACATAAAATAGGGATGGAACCAGACATGCTTAAAAAGACACACACTGTCTCGACAATGACAATCTCTGGTTCGTCTGTGTGTGTCTTACCTGTTGATGAGGGGGAACAGAGACACCAGGAGATAAACGGATGGATACCACTTCAACGGCTTTATCTCCTCAGCCAAAGACACCTGGAAAGACAGAGATAGTTTAAATAAATACTTCACACACACACTATTTCAGAGGAATGATAGATAAAGTCTAGATTTTGTATCAAGAGGAGACTGACAGTTGGCCATTTCCTATGGGAAAGAGAAAGAGAGAGCCATCTCCCTGGCAACATCAAAAGTGCCAACAGAAGAGGTTCTGTCTCGTGTCAGCACCACCTGGTGTTTCACATACGTGTGCACGCACACACACACAGTTTTGTATCGCTATACTTGTGGGGACCAAATAATTGATTCCCATCCAAAAACCTATTTTCCGTAACTCCTAACCGTAAATCTAACCCTAACCTAACCATAACCCTAACCTTAACCCCTAACCCATAACTAAATTCTAACCCTAATTGCAACCCGGACCCTAAACCTAACCCCTAAGCCTAAAATAGCAATTTTCCTTGTGGGGAACATGCAAAATGTCCCCACTTGTCCCAATTTTCTTTGTGAGGACTTCTGGTACCCACAAACTTTGATATAAATGGCAAGGGGTTGGAAGTCCTGTGGTGGAAAGCTTTGACACACTATTTCAGAGGAGCGAAAGTCTAGATTTTGGATACACAGGAGACTGACAGTTGGCCATTTCTTATGGGAAAGTGAGAGAGAGAGAGAGGAGAGAAAGGAGAGAGAAAGATATAAAAATAGAGAGAGCACCATCTCCCTGCCCGACATCAAAAGTGCCAACACAAGAGGTTCTGTCTCGTTTCAGCACCACCTGGTGTTTCACATACGTACGCACGCACGCACGCACGCACGCACGCACGCACACACGCACACACGCACACACGCACACACACACACACAGGGAGAAAATGTGTGTATAGTTGTATATTTGTGCAAATTGTTCCTTTAATGAAAAATCTGTGTTTCCAGGTAAACTAAATACAAAGTAGTAGAGCCACTTCTGAACAGATCGGACAAGGAATATTAAATTACACAGCGTCTAAAATCAAATAAATGCAATTAGTAAGATTATAACAAAAAATAAAATGATTTAATGAATTCTAAACTTTGCTATAAATGGTAACGGTTTGGAAGTTCCCTGGTGGAAAGCTTTGACAGTCCGTTATTCAATTCCCGGTAGACTGTAGTGAGGACTGTAGCTGCCGGAAGTAGACAGGGCCCAGAATCCATTTGCTGCTGAATTGCTTTTTTTCTCCTAAGTACGCGAGGAGTCTGGCCAGCGCCCCTCCTCTCTTTCTTTCTTTCTCTCTCTCCATCTACAGGAACACACACACACACACACACTCCCTCCACCAAGAGGCAGACCCACGAGCCTGCAGACTCCTCCAACCAGGCAAAAAATTAATTACTCACTAGATAGACCCCGAGGCGTGCTCGCGCTAACGCACGCCTTTTAAACAATTCAAATGAAAATCACGAGAGCCCCCCGGTGGTATTTGATCTCGCCTGTGTGTGTGATCTCGTTGGTGGGGGATTTTGGAGAAAAAGCTTCTAAGCTCCCACAGCGTTGCGGTACATTTTCTGCATAAATAAATGGAATGGGGGTTTAGCTGTTTAGGGATCGATTCAATCAGATCCGCTTTAGCCAACATCCGCATAGTGGTTGTTTAGACCATGCCGGAACTGCGTTAGAGCCGTCAAATCTACAAGTGGCTCCTGGCATTATACCTAAAGTGGACATTGCCAATGGCTGCACGGAGTCGTATTAACAGAAATCCCATGCAGCCTTGTTAACAAGTTGGAACACTGGAATGTGAGATGTGATCTACACCTCAATTAGGATGATAGACGTAATCTACACCTCAATTAGGATGATAGACGTAATCTACACCTCAATTAGGATGATAGACGTAATCTACACCTCAATTAGGATGATAGACGTAATCTACACCTCAATTAGGATGATAGACGTAATCTACACCTCAATTAGGATGATAGACGTAATCTACACCTCAATTAGGATGATAGACGTAATCTACACCTCAATTAGGATGATAGACGTAATCTACACCTCAGTTAGGATGATAGACGAAATCTACACCTCAGTTAGGATGATAGACGTAATCTACACCTCAGTTAGGATGATAGACGTAATCTACACCTCAATTAGGATGACAGACGTAATCTACACCTCCGTTAGGATGACAGACGTAATCTACACCTCCGTTAGGATGACAGACGTAATCTACACCTCCGTTAGGGTGACAGACGTAATCTACACCTCCGTTAGGGTGACAGACGTAATCTACACCTCCGTTAGGATGACAGACGTAATCTACACCTCCGTTAGGATGACAGACGTCATCTACACCTCCGTTAGGATGACAGACGTCATCTACACCTCCGTTAGGATGACAGACGTCATCTACACCTCCGTTAGGATGACAGACGTCATCTACACCTCCGTTAGGATGACAGACGTCATCTACACCTCCGTTAGGATGACAGACGTCATCTACACCTCCGTTAGGATGACAGACGTCATCTACACCTCCGTTAGGATGACAGACGTCATCTACACCTCCGTTAGGATGACAGACGTAATCTACACCTCCGTTAGGATGACAGACGTAATCTACACCTCCGTTAGGATGACAGACGTAATCTACACCTCCGTTAGGATGACAGACGTAATCTACACCTCCGTTAGGATGACAGGTGTAATCTACACCTCCGTTAGGATGACAGGTGTAATCTACACCTCCGTTAGGATGACAGGTGTAATCTACACCTCCGTTAGGATGACAGGTGTAATCTACACCTCCGTTTGGATGACCGATGTAATCTACACCTCCGTTAGGATGACAGATGTAATCTACACCTCCGTTAGGATGACAGATGTAATCTACACCTCCGTTAGGATGACAGATGTAATCTACACCTCCGTTAGGATGACAGATGTAATCTACACCTCCGTTAGGATGATAGATGTAATCTACACCTCCGTTAGGATGACAGATGTAATCTACACCTCCGTTAGGATGACAGATGTAATCTACACCTCCGTTAGGATGACAGATGTAATCTACACCTCCGTTAGGATGACAGATGTAATCTACACCTCCGTTAGGATGATAGATGTAATCTACACCTCCGTTAGGATGACAGATGTAATCTACACCTCCGTTAGGATGACAGATGTAATCTACACCTCCGTTAGGATGACAGATGTAATCTACACCTCCGTTAGGATGACAGATGTAATCTACACCTCCGTTAGGATGACAGATGTAATCTACACCTCCGTTAGGATGACAGATGTAATCTACACCACCGTTTGGATGATAGGTGTAATCTACACCTTCGTTAGGATGATAAAACCCCTTATTATTTAGTTTAATCATTTTTTACATTTGAGCATAATTATATCTATACAGCCTACACTTTCTCCTTCCGCACTTCTAGCAGGAGTGGGCGGGTGTGGCTTCGTGACAATGATTGCAAGCGCAGCTACACACCGATTTGACTGCTCCAACGCAGTTCCACCTCCGACACGCCAAAACAACCGCTATGCGGGTGTCTGTTATCACCGGGTAACGCTTGATCTGATTGAAAACAGGAAACTTAGTCAATGTGAAAAATGTGCGCTGAGCTTGGTGACCGACCTTAACATATGGGGCTAGGCATCTCTATGTCTCTACTCCCCACTCTACCTGACACTGTCTCAGGCATGGCCAACTAATCCTAAACCCCAAGGTCTTGTTGTGCTGGAGCACACACACATTACCATGAGAAAGACGAAGGACGTGATACTCCACCAACCACAACACCACCTAGATTTTTAAATCAAACACCAGGACTAAGTAGAACACTACACAGTGTTTGTGTTAAAAGATCTTCCATGTGTGTGGTGTTTTTAATCACAGCTCTCGCGTGTCAGAGGCCTGGTGCTCCTCGGGAGCGGAGGATAATGAAACAGTAATTATGCGCATGGCTGAGAGTCTGACGGCCCTCCGTTAATGACGCACATTAGCCACAGTAATGTGTATATCCATTTGAATTCAGTCACTTTTTGATAGCACCCCTTTTGATTTGAACGAAACCTTCCATACATATTTGCCCATTGCAGAAGTGATCAGAAAGTGGCTTTTTGGACCTGAATGACAAAACATTAAAGAGATAAAAGTGCTCAAAGTTGACCCATTTTGCATACCCCACCATACCATAAAACATCCATGTATTCATCACAGGAACGGTATAAACGGTAGAGATTGATATAATATCATTTGAAAGTCAAATTTGAATTGTATTCTCTTTTTAGTACATTTATCAGCCAAAACATGAAACCCACCAAGACTCAAGAGCATATTGTGTCTCAACCGATGGTGGCCACAACACAAACACCAACGATTATGTAAAGTACAACATATGCAAATACGCGCTGTTAGATAATTGACATTAAAGGTAAAACAAAGTCATAACTTGTATTAACTTATTTTGTTGAGAAATTATACAATATTTTGACCACCTGTGTGTCAGCTTCAAAATGATATCAAATTCAACCTTTTATCTTTTCCAGTGATGAAGACATGCTTGTCCCATGGTAGGATGGGGAATGCAAAATGGATCAACTTTGACCACCTCTATCTCCTGAAGGTTTTGTCATTCAGGTCCAAAAAGTCACTTTCTGACCACTTCTTCCATGGGCAAACATGTACGTAAAGTTTTGTTTAAATCAAAAAGGGATGCTGTCAAAAAGTGATTGAATTCAAATAGATTGACCCTAATAAGAGCTTCTCTCGCTCTACCACACATGGAGCACAGAGAGCCAATGTAAAGACAGAAGAAGAAGAACTGGGCCATACACACTACCCTCTGTAGTGCCTTGCGGTCGGAGGCCGAGCAGTTGCCATACCCGGCAGTGATGCAACCAGTCAGGATGATCTCGATGGTGCAGCTGCAGAACATTTTGAGGATCTGAGGACCCATGCCAAATCTTTTCAGTCTCCTAAGGGGGAATAGGTTTTGTCGTGCCCTCTTCACGACTGTCTTGGTGTGCTTGGACCATGTTAGTTTGTTGGTGATGTAGACACCAAGGAACTTGAAGCTCTCAACCTGCTTCACTGCAGCCCTGTCGATGAGAATGGGGCCTGCCCGGGCCTCTTTTTCCTGTTGTCCACAATCATCTCCTTTGTCTTGATCACGTTGAAGGAGAGGTTGTTATCCTGGCACCACACGGCCAGGTCTCTGACCTCCTCCCTATAGGCTGTCTTGTCATTGTCGGTGATCAGGCCTACCAGTGTTGTGTCATCGGCAAACTTAATTATGGTGTTGGAGTCGTGCCTGGCCGTGCAGTCATGAGTGAACAGGGAGCACAGGAGGGGACTGAACACGTACCCCTGATAGGACACCGTGTTGAGGATCAGCGTGGGGGATGTGTTGTTACCTACCCTTACCACCTGGGGGCGGCCTGTCAGGAAGTCCTGAATCCAGTTGCAGAGGGAGGTGTTTAGTCCCAGGGTGCATAGCTTATTGATGAGTTTTGAGGGAACTATGGTGTTGAACACTGAACTGTAGTCAACGAATAGCATTCTCACATAGGTGTTCCTTTTGTCCAGGTGGGAAAGGGCAGTGTGGAGTGCAATAGAGATCATCTGATCATCTGCTTACAATCTTTTGCTTGTAAGCAGGAATCAGGAGGATAGAATTATGGTCAGATTTGCCAAATGGAGAGCGAGGGAGAGCATTTTATGCGTCTGTGTGTGGAGTAAAGGTGGTCCAGAGTTTTTTTCCTCTGGTTGCACATCTAACATGCTGATAGAAATTTGGTAAACGGATTTAAGTTTCCCTGCATTAAAGTCCCCGGCTACTTGGCGCGCCGCCTCTGGGTGAGCGTTTTCTTGTTTGCTTATGGCGGAATACAGCTCATTCAATACTGTCTTAGTGCCAGCCTCTGACTTGACTGTGGTGGTATGTAAACAACTACGAAAAATACAGATAAAAACTCTCTAGGTAGATAGTGTGGTCTACAGCTTATCATGAGATACTCTACCTCAGGCGATCAATAGCTCGAGACTTCCTTAGATATTGTGCACCAGCTGTTATTTACAAAAAGACATAGTCCACCGCCCCTTGTCTTGCCAGACGCCGCTGTTCTAT
This sequence comes from Salvelinus alpinus, assembly GCF_045679555.1. NCBI lineage: Eukaryota > Metazoa > Chordata > Actinopteri > Salmoniformes > Salmonidae > Salvelinus > Salvelinus alpinus. Next base: position 27,215,168 of record NC_092099.1, read on the forward strand.
CCTGCCGGTGCAGCGTATAACCAGCCAGCTGTATGTGGATAGTGTCGTCGTTCAGCCAGGACTCCGTGAAGCATAAGATATTCTAGTTTTGAATGTCCCGTTGGTAGTTTAATCTTCTGCGTAGGTCATCTATTTTATTCTCTAAAGATTGCATGTTTACTAGCAGAATGGAAGGAAGTGGAGTTTTATTAGATCGCCTACGAATTCTCAGAAGGCAGCCTGCCCTCTGGCCCCTTTTTCTCCGCCTCCTCTTCACGCAAATCACGGGGATCTGGGCCTGTTCCCGAGAAAGCAGTATATCATTCGCGTCGGGCTCGTCAGACTCGTTAAAGGAAAAAAAGGATTCTGCCAGTCCGTGGTAAGTAATCGCAGTCCTGATGTCCAGAAGTTATTTTCGGTCATAAAAGACGGTAGCGCCAACATTATGTACAAAATAAGTCAACAATAAGTTACAAACAACGCAAATAAACAAACGAAAAAACACAATCGGTTGGGGACACGTAAAACGTCTGCCTTCTTCTACGGCTCCATCACAAACAAATATACGCATACAAACACACACACGTGTGCACACATACACACACAGCAGCTGTGTTCATGACTGTAAGCAGAGCTACTGCTCTGCAGTAGATAAAGTAGATAAAGATAAAGAACAAGCTCCCAATGTTTTCTTTCTGAGAGCACTGTGTGTGTATGTGTATGTGTGTATGTGTGTGTGTGTGTGAGCGCATGTGCGTTTGTCCGCTCTTTCAAATGCCCTCCGTCTCACTTGTCTGTGTGTGGGGTGTAGCCCACGTTTGTTGTAGACCTTGCATCTAAGTGTGTGTGTCCCCCAGACACAGCACTGCGATTCAAGTCTCTGATAACCACCGTATTAGCCAAGTATGAATGTTGCCACGAGAGGGAGAGTGAGAGAGAGTGAAAGAGGGAGCAAAACAGAGCCAGAGAGAAAGACACAAGGGAGAGGGGGTGGAGGAGAGACATATGGAGTGAGTAAGAGAAAAAATAGAGCGAGAGAGAAATAACACACACAAGTGTGTGAGAGACGAGAGAGGGAAGAGGGAGACCGAGCAAAAAAGAAAGAAAATAGAGCAAGAGAGTGGAAAAGAGAGCGGGAGAGAAAGAGAGAGACAGAGCGGAAGAGAGAGAGAGAGAGAGACAGAGCGGAAGAGAGAGAGAGAGAGACAGAGCGGAAGAGAGAGAGAGAGAGACAGAGCGGAAGAGAGAGAGAGAGAGAGAGAGAGAGAGAGAGAGAGAGAGAGAGAGAGAGAGAGCGCGGAAGAGAGAGAGACTTGAGGGTGGCTAGAGTAGAGTGAGGGAAATGGCCACAGGCAGCAGTTTGAGACACCCAGCAGGGACTCTGGTTTACACCTGCTGACACACACACGTACACACACATATACACACACATACACACACAGTAGAAAGCAGTGGCTAGGTAGCAGCAAGAGAGGGGGGGGGGGGTGTTGTTTTAGAACATCACACAGCGCGTGCATAAACACTCATAAATATTAATGTCCATGAACCTGGCCTGCTGCTTTATTCATACGCTCATTCTGAGTGAGTGTGTGTGTGCGTGTGTGTGTGTGTGTGTGTGTGTGAGACAGAGATAGAGGGAGAGTGAGAGCTGATGATTAATTCATGCGTTGAGTTACACAGATACCCTTTACAAACAGACTTTACGGTATGGTGCCTTGTAAGAAAAAAAACAAGAAAAAAAAAAAACAGGCAATTTTTTTTAGAGCCCAATTCATACAGTCCCATTCGACCATATTCTTGCCGGGATAAGCTTCTTATATCTCCCGTACACATGCCGGCAAGTTTAGGAGTGAGCCGATGTGGGTGGACATCTATTTTAATAAATCCATTGAATATACACAATCACAATTCATTATTAATTTGTTTATGCAGGTCCTAAGAAACATAAAACTAATAAAATGTATTTTCAAATGAATAGAATGGCATATTTTCAGTTTAATGATGTAACTGGTCTGTGCAGCCTATATGCTACATGGCTGATCCATGCACATGAAATCAATAGTTATTATGTTAATTAAACAGACAAGACAACTCTTAGGCTACCCTGATCACAGTCAACACATATATATTTTACAGTAGGCTAAGAATATAAAGAAATAAAAGAAAATTAAATACAAATAATATTTTTCCCACACAACTTGCATCATGGCAACGTGTGGAACCATTGACATATTAAAAAATAGGTGATGTTTTGAAAGAGCCCAAGGCAACCCCTTGCTTTTTCGATCCACATTTCATCTCTTTCCTACCTTCACTCCACTTTGTTAGGGAGCAGGCGTAGGGTCTTACATTGAGAGTATCTTCATCATGATATCGACAGAAAAGAATAGTCTGGTGTTATATTTCACAACCTCCGCTGGCTTTTGGAGTTGCCTAAAGGCCTACGGGATCGAGCGAAACAATAGGCCGACACTTGATTTAGGCTCCATTATGGCATGCTAAATGTTTCTCATCAGTGATAGATGAGCAAACGAATAGATGAGCTACACCACCTGCACTTATTTTCCCAGCCAGAGAATTAACCAAAGATGAATTCAGTCAAATAAAATCACATTGATTGATTAAGACAAATCACAGGCTTTTCGTCAGGAGTACGCCTAGGCTTAGTGCAAAATAATCCACTTGTTAAGCTATATACAGTGCATTTGGAAAGTATTCAGACCCCCTGACCTTTTCCACATTTTTGTTACATTACAGCCTTATTATAAAATGAATAAAAGTTTTTATTCCCCCTCATAAATCTACACACAAATACAAAGAGAGCCTATTGCTTGCCTATTGTCCTGTAGCCCATCCCAGCCTTGTGCAGGTCTACAATTTAACCCTGATGTCCTTACACAGCTCTCTGGTCTTGGCCATTGTGGAGAGGTTGGAGTCTGTTTGATTGAGTGTGTGGACAGGTGTCTTTTATACAGGTAACGAGTTCAAACAGGTGCAGTTAATACAGGTAATGAGTGGAGAACAGGAGGGCTTCTTAAAGAAAAACTAACAGGTCTGTGAGAGCCAGAATTCTTACTGGTTGGTAGGTGATCAAATACTTATGTCATACAATAAAATACAAATTAATTACTTAAAAATCATACAATGTGATTTTCTGGATTTTCACGGAAAATGTGATTTTCTGAAAATTACGGACCTCTACATGCTTTGTAAGTAGGAAAACCTGCAAAATCGGCAGTGTATCAAATACTTCTTCTCCCCACTGTATTTCACGGCCTACCTTCAAACTCAGTGCCTAATTTGCTTGACATCATGGGAAAATCCAAAGAAATTAGCCAAGACCTCAGAAAAAAAATTGTACACCTCCACGTGTCTGGTTCATCCTTGGGAGCAATTTCCAAACGCCTGAATGTACCACGTTCATCTGTAAAAACAATAGTACGCAACTATAAACACCATGGGACCACGCAGCCGTCATACCGCTCAGGAAGGAGACGCTTTCTTTCTCCTAGAGATGAACGTGCTTTGGTGCGAAAAGTGCAAATCAATCCCAGAACAGCAGCAAATTACCTTGTGAAGATGCTGGAGGAAACAGTTACAAAAATATTCATATCAAGAGTAAAACGAGTCCAATATCGACATAACCTGAAAGGCCACTCAGCAAGGAAGAAGCCACTGCTCCAAAACCACCATAAAAAAGCCAGACTACGGTTTGCAACTGCACATGGGGACAAAGATCGTACTTTTTGGAGAAATGTCCTCTGGTCTGATGAAACAAAAATATAACTATTTGGCCATAATGACCATCTTTATCTTTGGAGAAAAAAGAGGGAGGCTTGCAAGCCGAAGAACATCATCCCAACCGTGAAGCACGAGGGTGGCAGCATCATGTTGTGGGGGTGGTTTGCTGCAGGAGGGACTGGTGCACTAAACAAAATAGATGGCATCATGAGGTAGGAAAATTATGTGAATATATTGAAGCACCATCTCAAGACATCAGTCAGGAAGTTAAAGCTTGGTCGCAAATGGGTCTTCCAAATGGACAATGACCCCAAGCATACTTCCAAAGTTGTGGCAAAATGGCTTAAGGACAACAAAGTCAAGGTATTGGAGTGGCCATCACAAAGCCCTGACCTCAATCCTATAGAACATTTATGGGCAGAACTGAAAAAGCGTGTGCGAGCAAGGAGGCCTACAAACCTGACTCAGTTACACCAGCTCTGTCAGGAGGAATGGGCCGAAATTCACCCAACTTATTGTGGGAAGCTTGTGGAAGGCCCGAGCCTTGTGGAAGGCCCAAAATGTTTGACCCAAGTGAAACAATTTAAAGGCAATGCCACCAAAAACTAATTGAGTGTATGTAAACTTCTGACCCACTGGGAATGTGATGAAAGAAATACATGTGTTTTAGTTTATGTGTTTTCATTCCAGGCTGTAAGTCAACAAAAGGTCCTCAACTGGAAGCTTCATTAAATAGTATCCGCAAAACACCAGTCTCAACATCAACAGTGAAGAGGCGACTCCGGGATGCTGGCCTTCTAGGCAGAGTTGCAAAGAAAAAGCCATATCTCAGACTGGCCAATAAAAAGAAAAGATTAAGATGGGCAAAAGAACACAGACACTAGACAGAGGAACTCTACCTGGAAGTTCAGCATCCCGGAGTCGCCTCTTCACTGTTGACGTTGAGACTGGTGTTTTGCAGGTACTATTTAATGAAGCTGCCAGTTGAGGACTTGTGAGGCATCTGTTTCTCCAACATTTTGAAAGGGGGTGGTGATTTTATATTCCCACTGTACATGACCTTCACCCTGCACTAGCCTTTCTTCACCCTATACCAAACATGACCTTCACCCTGCACTAGCCTTTCTTCACCCTATACCAAACATGACCTTCACCCTGCACTAGCCTTTCTTCACCCTATACCAAACATGACCTTCACCCTGCACTAGCCTTTCTTCACCCTATACCAAACATGACCTTCACCCTGCACTAGCCTTTCTTCACCCTATACCAAACATGACCTTCACCCTGCACGAGCCTTTCTTCACCCTATACCAAACATGACCTTCACCCTGCACTAGCCTTTCTTCACCCTATACCAAACATGACCTTCACCCTGCACGAGCCTTTCTTCACCCTATACCAAACATGACCTTCACCCTGCACTAGCCTTTCTTCACCCTATACCAAACATGACCTTCACCCTGCACTAGCCTTTCTTCACCCTATACCAAACATGACCTTCACCCTGCACTAGCCTTTCTTCACGCTATACCAAACATGACCTTCACCCTGCACTAGCCTTTCTTCACCCTATACCAAACATGACCTTCACCCTGCACTAGCCTTTCTTCACCCTATACCAAACATGACCTTCACCCTGCACTAGCCTTTCTTCACCCTATACCAAACATGGCCTCAACCATTTGCTTACTTCATCCTAGCCTAAAAACGCATCGCTGGGGACTGGGCTGGTAATGCAGGTGCACTTGTTTTGTTCAATAAACACTTTACAATTAAGATTCCTTGCCTTAAAATAACCCTATTCGTGTTTTGATAACCCTAATATAATCCTATTACTTTTTTAAAAAGCTTATTGAACCTTTATTTAACTAGGTAAGTCAGTTAAGAACAAATTCTTATTTTCAATGACGGTCTACCAAAAGGCCTCCTGTGGGGATGGGGGCTGGGATTAAAAATAAAAATAAATATATAAAAATATAGGACAAAACACACATCACGACAAGAGAGACAACACTACACAAAGAGAGACCTAAGAAGACAACATAGCATGGCAGCAACACATGACAACACAGCATGTAGCAACACAACATGACAACATCATGGTAGCAACACAACATGGCAGGAGCACAAAACAGGGTACAAACATTGTTGGGCACAGACAACAGCACAAAGGGCAAGAAGGTAGAGACAACAATACATCACGCAAAGCAGCCACAACTGTCAGTAAGAGTGTCCATGATTGAGTCTTTGAATGAAGAGATTGAGATAAAACTGTCCCGTTTGAGTGTTTGTTGCAGCTCGTTCCTTTCGCTAGCTGCAGCGAACTGAAAAGACAAGCGACCCAGGGATGTGTGTGCTTTGGGGACCTTTAACAGAATGTGACTGGCAGAACGGGTGTTGTATGTGGAGGATGAGGGCTGCAGTAGATATCTCAGATAGGGGGGAGTGAGGCCTAAGAGGGTTTTATAAATAAGCATCAACCAGTGGGTCTTGCGATGGGTATACAGAGACGACCAGTTTACAGAGGAGTATAGAGTGCAGTGATGTGTCCTATATGGAGCATTGGTGGCAAATCTGATGGCCAAATGGTAAAGAACATCTAGCCCCTCGAGAGCACCCTTACCTGCCAATCTGTAAATTACGTCTCCGTAATCTATCATGGTAATTTTGGGGCGGCAGGGTAGCCTAGTGGTTAGAGCGTTGGACTAGTAACCGAAAGGTTGCAAGTTCAAATCCCCGAGCTGACAAGGTACAAATCTGTCGTTCTGCCCCTGAACAGGCAGTTAACCCACTGTTCCTAGGCCGTCATTGAAAATAAGAATTTGTTCTTAACTGACTTGCCTAGTTAAATAAAGGTAAAATAAAAATAATAAAAAATAAAATTTGAATCAGGGTTAGTTAGGCAGCTGGGGTGAAAGAAGAGCGACTACGATATAGGAAACCAAGTCTAGATGTAACTTTAGCCTGCAGCTTTGATATGTGCTGAGAGAAGGACAGTGTACTGTCTAGCCATACTCCCAAGTACTTGTATGAGGTGACTACCTCAAGCGCTAAACACTCAGAGGTAATAATCACACCTGTGGGGAGAGGGGCATTCTTCTTACCAAACCGCATGACCTTTGTTTTGGAGGTGTTCAGAACAAGGTTAAGGGCAGAGAAAGCGTGTTGGACACTAAGCAAGCTTTGTTTTAGAGCATTTAACACAAAATACAGGGATGGGCCAGTTGAGTAGAAGACTGTATCATCTGCATATAAATGGATGAGAGAGCTTCCTACTGCCTGAGCTATGTTGTTGATGTAAATTGAGAAGAGCGTGGGGCCTAGGATCGAGCCTTGGGGTACACCCTTGGTGACAGGCAGTGGCTGAGAGAGCAGATGTTCTTACTTTATACACTGCACTCTGAGAGAGAGGTAGTTAGCAAACCAGTCTATAAAAAACTATAACAAACTCAAAGCACCCCGACCGAGAGGGTGTGTGACAGGGTCAAACTGCTCCCTGGCGAGTAAGAATCTACCCAACAGGACCTCAGCTAATCCAACATACACTCTAATCCCCAAAACGCCCGTGTGCGTGTGTGTGCGTGCGTGTCAAAGATTCCAGGAACATTTCAGTAGATGAGGGAACTCTCCCTCATTTTAAAAACCAATCAATGATTGACTTGAGTAATGAAAATGATGGGTCTTTACCTTTCTCCTCTCCCTCTCTGGGTTGAAGGTGCCAAACCACGACTGCATCTGAGGAAGGAGCACAAAGAACACACTGTCTGAGTCCCGTTTGGTAGACACACACAAGTACTTCACCTGAGACTGGAGGAGAGGTAAATAAGCCTCATTTAATCCACTGTCAGTCAAGGCTGAAACACATCCAGGGAACGAACGAACGCACGCACGCACGCACGCACACACAGCTACTCAAAGCTGAGGTAGACAGGGAATGCATTAACAACCAAAACAAAACATGTACAGCTCCCACCTCTCCAAAGAGCATTACTGATCACAGCTGAGTCTACCACTGAGGGGACGGGGACGGGGACGGGGACGGGGGGGGGTAGAGAGGGAGATAGAGAGAGGGTAGAGAGAAAGAGATACAGAAGCATAGAGAGAATGAAAAAAAAGAGAACGTTGGATAGATATGGATAAAAAAGAAGAGACAGACACGGGTGGCCAGCCCAGACATCTCAAGAGAGGAGACAGATTGTTCATTCTTTCTTTCTCTCCCTCCATTTCTCTCTTTCATCTCAGGGGAATTCCAGCAACAATAGAAAGCTCAATCGGGAATCAGCTGCTCCTCAAGACACACACACACAGTGTGTGGTTTACACAATCAAGAGCAATCTAAACAGAGGAGAGTCTGTGAAGAGCCTCTGTCAGCCATGGACGCACACACACACACACACACACACACACACACACACACACTCTGACACATATACTCTGACACACACACACTCTGACACATATACTCTGACACACACAAACACATATACTCTGACACACAAACACATATACTCTGACACACACACACAAACACATATACTCTGACACACACACACTCTGACACAGAGACAGAGAGACAGAGAGACCGACAGAGAGAGAGCGACAGAGAGAGAGAGAGATCGGCACACATTCATTCTGTTCAACTATTTAGCAACTCAACGTTGCCATGGTTTCTCTGTCTGCACTACAGCTCTCGTCATTGGATGTTTGTGTATGTGTGTAGTTGTGTGTAATTTCTACCTGTATATGTGTGTGTGCGCGCGCTAGGAGGTTAGAGAGAGGATGAGTGTTTATTTACACATGAGAGAGAATCAGATAGCATGAAAGAATGATAGACAACGGCCGCCTATCTAACCACCTTAGACAAAGGTTGCTTGTGTGTGTACGACAATGATGTTGTCTGTCATCTACCCTTGTACAGAAGCATGTGTGAGAATCTCTAATTTCGTTGATGAATCCTCCTCATGAGAGCTAGAGGATCCCCTCCTGGACACAAAGAATTCCTTAAAAGAGATAGTTTCCATCCAATTGACAACAGATTTTCATGTGAATATTCAAAAAGTCACAAATAAAATAGGCGGATTTTCCCACCAGACATGTTTCCATCAAATTGACTTGTTGCAGATAAAAGCCTGTGTGTGATGACGCATATGAAACTGACTTTTGTGGTTAAATTCCCATGTACAGAACAAAAAATCCAAGTTCAATGGATTTTCAACTGTAGGTTTTGTCACAAAAAATGGTGCGTTTAGCGAATGTGCCCACTCTGGTATTGGCACGTACGCTCTAGCTAACAGCTCGCAGATATATATGATGAGATTATTATGGACAAAAGACCAAGGTTATTTTAAATTGAATAAAAATATAAACGCAACATGTAAAGTGTTGGTTTCATGTTTTACGAGCTGAAATAAAAGATCCCAGAAATTGTTCATATGCACAAAAAGCTTATTTCTCTCAAATCTTGTGCACAAATTTGTTCACATCCCTGTTCGTGAGTATTTCTCCTTTGCCAAGATAATCTATCCACATGAAAGATGTGGTATATCAAGAAGCTGATTAAACAACATGATGATTACAGAGGTGCACCTTGTGCTGGGTACAATAAAAGGCCACTCTAAAATGTGTAGTTGTCACACAACACAATGCCACAATTGTCTCAAGTTTTGAGGGACAGTGCAATTTATATGCTGACTGCAGGAATGTCCACCAGAGTTGTTGCCAGAGAATTGAATGTTCATTTGTCTTCCATATGCCACCTCCAATGTCGTTTTAGAGAATTTGGCAGTACGTCCAACCGGCCTCAGAACCGCAGACTATGTGTAACAATGCCAGCCCAGGACCTCCACATCCGGGAACGTCTGAGACCAGCCACCCGGACAGCTGACAAAACTGTGGGTTTGTACAACCAAAGAATTTCTGCATAAACTGTCAGAAACCGTTTCAGGGAAGATTATCTGCATGCTCGTCGTCCTCACCAGGCTCTTGATCTGACTGCAGTTCGGCATCGTAACCGACTTCAGTGGGCAAATGCTCACCTTCGATGTCCACTGGCACGCTGGAGAAGTGTGCTCTTTACGGACGAATCCCGGTTTCAACTGTACCGGGCAGATGGCAGACAGCGTGTATGGCGTCGTGTGGGCGAGTGGTTTGCTGATCAACATTGTGAACAGTGCCCCATGGTGGTGGTGGGGTTATGGTGTGGGCAAGCATAAGCTACGGACAATGAACACAATTGCATTTTATCAATGGCAATCAATGCACAGAGATACCGTGACGAGATCCTGAGGCCCATTGTCAAGCCATTCATCCACCACCATCACTTCATGTTTCAGCATGATAATGCACAGCCCCATGTCTCAAGGATCGGTACACAATTCCTGGAAGCTGAAAATGTCCCAGTTCTTCCATGGCCAGTATACTCACCAGACATGTCAACCATTGAGCATGTTTGGGATGCTCTGGATCGACATGTATGACAGCATGTTCCAGTTCCCACCAATATCCAGCAACTTCGCACAGAAGACGAAGAGGAGTGGGACAACATTCCACAGGCCATAATCAACAGCCCGATCAACTCTATATGAAGGAAATGTGTCGCGCTGCATAAGGTAAATTGTGGTCACACCAGATACTGACTGGTTTTTTGATCCACGTCCCTACCTTTTTCTTTAAGGCATCTGTGACCAACAGATCTGTATTCCCAGTCATGTGAAATCCATAGATTAGAGCCTAATGAGTTTACTTCAAATCAAATCAAATCAAATCAAATCAAATTTTATTAGTCACATACACATGGTTAGCAGATGTTAATGCGAGTGTAGCGAAATGCTTGTGCTTCTAGTTCCGACAATGCAGTAATAACCAACAAGTAATCTAACCTAACAATTCCACAACTACTACCTTATACACACACAACTGTAAAGGGATAAAGAATATGTACATAAAGATATATGAATGAGTGGTGGTACAGAACGGCATAGGCAAGATGCAGTAGATGGTATAGAGTACGGTATATACATATGAGATGAGTACTGTAGGGTATGTAAACATAAAGTGGCATAGTTTAAAGTGGCTAGTGGTACATGTATTACATAAAGATGGCAAGATGCAGTAGATGATATAGAGTACAGTATATACATATGAGATGGGTAATGTAGGGTATGTAAACATTATATTAAGTGGCATTGTTTAAAGTGGCTAGTGGTACATTTTTACATAATTTCCATCAATTCCCATTTTTAAAGTGGCTGGAGTTGAGTCAGTATGTTGGCAGCGGCCGCTAAATGTTAGTGGTGGCTGTTTAACAGTCTGATGGCCTTGAGATAGAAGCTGTTTTTCAGTCTCTCGGTCCCTGCTTTGATGCACCTGTACTGACCTCGCCTTCTGGATGATAGCGGGGTGAACAGGCAGTGGCTTGGGTGGTTGTTGTCCTTGATGATCTTTATGGCCTTCCTGTGACATCGGGTGGTGTAGGTGTCCTGGAGGGCAGGTAGTTTGCCCCCGGTGATGCGTTCTGCAGACCTCACTACCCTCTGGAGAGCCTTACGGTTGTGGGCGGAGCAGTTGCCGTACCAGGCGGTGATACAGCCCGACAGCATGCTCTCGATTGTGCATCTGTAGAAGTTTGTGAGTGCTTTTGGTGACAAGCCGAATTTCTTCAGCCTCCTGAGGTTGAAGAGGCGCTGCTGCGCCTTCTTCACGACGCTGTCTGTGTGGGTGGACCAATTCAGTTTGTCCGTGATGTGTACACCGAGGAACTTAAAACTTTCCACCTTCTCCACTACTGACCCGTCGATGTGGATAGGGGGGTGCTCCCTCTGCTGTTTCCTGAAGTCCACAATCATCTCCTTTGTTTTGTTGACGTTGAGTGTGAGGTTATTTTCCTGACACCACACTCCGAGGGCCCTCACCTCCTCCCTGTAGGCCGTCTCGTCGTTGTTGGTAATCAAGCCTACCACTGTAGTGTCATCCGCAAACTTGATGATTGAGTTGGAGGCGTGCATGGCCACGCAGTCGTGGGTGAACAGGGAGTACAGGAGAGGGCTCAGAACGCACCCTTGTGGGGCCCCAGTGTTGAGGATCAGCGGGGTGGAGATGTTGTTACCTACCCTCACCACCTGGGGGCGGCCCGTCAGGAAGTCCAGGACCCAGTTGCACAGGGCGGGGTCGAGACCCAGGGTCTCGAGCTTGATGACGAGTTTGGAGGGTACTATGGTGTTAAATGCTGAGCTGTAATCGATGAACAGCATTCTCACATGGGTATTCCTCTTGTCCAGATGGGTTAGGGCAGTGTGCAGTGTGGTTGCGATTGCGTCGTCTGTGGACCTATTGGGTCGGTAAGCAAATTGGAGTGGGTCTAGGGTGTCCGGTAGGGTGGAGGTGATATGGTCCTTGACTAGTCTCTCAAAGCACTTCATGATGACGGAAGTGAGTGCTACGGGGCGGTAGTCGTTTAGCTCAGTTACCTTAGCTTTCTTGGGAACAGGAACAATGGTGGCCCTCTTGAAGCATGTGGGAACAGCAGACTGGGATAAGGATTGATTGAATATGTCCGTAAACACACCAGCCAGCTGGTCTGCGCATGCTCTGAGGACGCGGCTGGGAATGCCGTCTGGGCCTGCAGCCTTGCGAGGGTTAACACGTTTAAATGTTTTACTCACCTCGGCTGCAGTGTCAGTGGCACTGTATTGTCCTCAAAGCGGGCAAAAAAGTTGTTTAGCCTGTCTGGGAGCAAGACATCCTGGTCCGCGACGGGGCTGGTTTTCTTTTTGTAATCCGTGACTGACTGTAGACCCTGCCACATACCTCTTGTGTCTGAGCTGTTGAATTGCGACTCGATTTTGTCTCTGTACTGGGACTTAGCCTGTTTGATTGCCTTGCGGAGAGAATAGCTACACTGTTTGTATTCGGTCATGCTTCCGGTCACCTTGCCCTGGTTAAAAGCAGTGGTTCGCGCTTTCAGTTTCACGCGAATGCTGCCGTCAATCCACGGTTTCTGGTTTGGGAATGTTTTAATCGTTGCTGTGGGTACGACATCGTCAATGCACTTCCTAATGAACTCGCTCACCGAATCAGCATATTCGTCAATATTGTTGTTGGACGCAATGCGGAACATATTCCAATCCGCGTGATCGAAGCAGTCTTGAAGCGTGGAATCAGATTGGTCGGACCAGCGTTGAACAGACCTGAGCGCGGGAGCTTGTTGTTTTAGTTTCTGTTTGTAGGCTGGAATCAACAAAATGGAGTCGTGGTCAGCTTTTACGAAAGGGGGGCGGGGGAGGGCCTTATATGCGTCGCGGAAATTAGTATAACAATGATCTAGGGTTTTTCCAGCCCTGGTAGCACAATCGATATGCTGATAGAATTTAGGGAGTTTTGTTTTTAGATTAGCCTTGTTAAAATCCCCAGCTACGATGAATGCAGCCTCAGGGTGTGTGGTTTCCAGTTTACAAAGAGTCAGATAAAGTTCGTTCAGGGCCATCGATGTGTCTGCTTGGGGGGGAATATATACGGCTGTGATTATGATTGAAGAGAATTCCCTTGGTAGATAATGCGGTCAACATTTTATTGTGAGGAGTTCTAGATCAGGTGAACAGAATGACTTGAGTTCCTGTGTGTTGTTATGATGATCACACCACGTCTCGTTAATCATAAGGCATACCCCCCCGCCCCTCTTCTTACCAGAAAGATGTTTGTTTCTGTCGGCGCGATGCATGAAGAAACCAGCTGGCTGCACCGACTCCGTTAGCGTCTCTTGAGTTAGCCATGTTTCCGTGAAGCAGAGCACGTTGCAATCCCTGATGTCTCTCTGGAATGCTACCCGTGCTCGGATTTCATCAACCTTATTGTCAAGAGACTGGACATTGGCGAGTAGTATGCTAGGGAGTGGAGCGCGATGTGCCCGTCTCCGAAGCCTGGCCAGGAGACCGCCTCGTTTGCCCCTTTTACGGCGTCGCACAGGGTCGCCGGCTGGGATCAGATCCATTGTATTGGGTGGAAGGCAAAACACTGGATCCGTTTCGGGAAAGTCATATTCCTGGTAGGAACGATGATGAGTTGACGTTAATCGTATATTCAGTAGTTCCTCCCGACTGTATGTAATGAAACCTAAGATTACCTGGGGTACCGATGTAAGAAATAACACATAAAAAAACAAAATACTGCATATTTTCCAAGGAACGCGAAGCGAGGCGGCCATCTCTGTCGGCGCCGGATGTTTTTCATTTCATTTGACTGATTTACTTGTATGAACTGTAACTAAGAAAATCTTTGAAATTGTTGCATGTTGCGTTTACATTTTTGTTCAGTGTAATTTGTCAAACGGCAGCCAAGCATCGATCATCATGTCACCAGAATAAGACTCTCGATATTTATTAGAAAGGAGCATCAAACTCATCACCTTGCACTTTCACCACCCTGTGAAGTTCATCATAACTTATTTCATCTGTAGTCTAATAAACCAGCTTGGTCTCATAGACTAGACGTAACATAGTCAATGTAAATCCAGGATATTAAAATGAGTATGATATACTACGCTTGGTTACATAAGACAGGTTAGTTAAGGTAACAACTAATGTAAGGTGGTTGGTCGGGGTGGATGGGTAGGCGTATTAATATGTTTCCACCACCATTTCTCACATAATTCATTTTACAGACACAAAAAGATCCCACCTTGTCTAGCGTATTTTGTTTCCTGGACATTTGGAAAGTTTACAGACAAAGTAGCTTTTTCCATCAAGCCTGTCGTGACATTTATATCCTTTACTTGCATAATAAGGTTGGATGGAAAACTGGTTTCTGATCAAATGATTCTGGATATGTTCTGTCCTGCTTTCATAAACATCTGAATTATTAATAGTTTGAGCTCCTCCTAGTTGATTTTCCTAATTTCTCCCCCTCTCCATCTCTTTTTATCTCTCTTCCTCCCTCGCTTTCTTTTCTTTCTCTGGGTCGCCTGACTTTCTTATCCCCTCTCTCTATTCCTTCGCCGCCTCAAAGTTTTAGAAATCATTTCAAGTGAGACCGTCTGCAGCTGTGAGGAGATAAGACTTGAGCTCTTCATAAATATGATCGAAAGAGAGAGAAATAGAGACAGTGTGAGAGAGAGAGAAATAGAGAGACAGTGAGAGAGAGAGAAATAGAGAGACAGTGAGAGAGAGAGAGAAATAGAGACAGTGTGAGAGAGAGAGAAATAGAGACAGTGTGAGAGAGAAATAGAGACAGTGGGAGTGAGAGAAATAGAGAGACAGTGAGAGAGAGAGAAATAGAGAGACAGTGAGAGAGAGAGAAATAGAGAGACAGTGAGAGAGAGAGAAATAGAGAGACAGTGAGAGAGAGAGAGAAATAGAGAGACAGTGAGAGAGAGAGAGAAATAGAGAGACAGTGTGAGAGAGAAATAGAGAGACAGTGTGAGAGAGAAATAGAGAGACAGTGAGAGTGAGAGAAATAGAGAGACAGTGAGAGAGAGAGAAATAGAGAGAGTGAGAGAGAGAGAAATAGAGACAGTGGGAGTGAGAGAAATAGAGAGACAGTGAGAGAGAGAGAAATAGAGACAATGAGAGAGAGAGAAATAGAGACAGTGAGAGAGAGAGAGAAATAGAGAGACAGTGAGAGAGAGAGAAATAGAGAGACAGTGAGAGAGAGAGAAATAGAGACAGTGGGAGTGAGAGAAATAGAGACAGTGGGAGTGAGAGAAATAGAGAGGCAGTGAGAGAGAGAGAGAGAGAGAGAAATAGAGAGACAGTGAGAGAGAAAGCAGAATGTGATGAGATGCAGGGTGCACACCAATTAATTTATTCCCTTTATCATATCTGTGATAAAGGGAAGAGAAGTCAGTCAGTCATTCAGTCTTCCTGCCTCCAACACTAACACACACACACAAAAGGAGCTTTGACCCACACACGCACTGACCAGGGAAGTCAAATTTATGTATAGTACCAGTCAAAAGTTTGGACACACCTACTCATTCAAGGGTTTTTCTTTATTTGTACTAGTTTCTACATTGTAGAATAATAGTGAAGACATCAAAACTATGACATAACACATATGGAATCGTGTAGTAACCAAAAGTGTTAAACAAATCAAAATATATTTTAGATTCTTCAAAGTAGCCATCCTTTGCCTTGTGTGTAGATGTGTGTAGTTTCTAAGTTGCTTGTTTAAAAAAAAGAGACTATTGTTGCACATGTACGTGTAGCTAGTACATGTTCTGGTTTACCCTGCCTACTCAGGTCAGACAGCACACTACTGCTGCCCCAGGCTGTGTCCGTGTGTTGTGTCGTCACTCAGGCCAGAATCAGGGGGATGGCAGCTATGTGGAGCATGCTGGTATGTTGCCTCCAGGCTGCCCATCAACACAAAAACACTCCCAACAGGAGAGGGATAGAGGGAGGGAGGGATAAGGGGAGGGAGGGAGGGATAAGGGGAGGGAGGGAGGGATAAACTGAGTTTCACCCCCACTGGTGGCTTGTAGTCACTGGTTCTCTGTGAGCTCTCTGACAGGCAAACACACACTTTCTCTCTCGCGCACACACACACACACCAATTTTCCCCCTGAGATTGTTTTAAGCAGCAGTGGCAGAGTTAGCGGGAAACACTACACACTGAGGTGAATTTCACAGAGACATCCACGTCAAGATAAACTGAGTGCACAACCATTGGCCACACAGGATTATGACTGTGTGAACTCATGCCGACTGGCCGAGCATGACACATGGGAAGGTGGGCTCACCCTCTCATTGGCTACGTAGATTATTCTGGCGTAGCAGCAGATCATGAGGAAGATGAGGGTGAAGAGTGGGACGTACCATCTGCAGGGTGGGGGGACAGAGGAAAATGCATTACACACAAGAGGGCCATGTCTTTACATGAAATCAACACACATTTAAATGTGATTCTCCCATTGACTTGAACACAAGAGTTACTTCAAGAGCATACACTAAGTAAAGAGGAAGACTGACAGGTCGAATGGTCATAACCTCTTAGGCCTGAGGAGCCTAGGGCCAGGAGTTTTTCCTGGTCAAATCATGTAGTCAAGATAAATTCCTGGCTCTAGTATAATCATAATACACCAAGGGGCAGTGAACTCCGCAAAGCCAGTAAAAGACAATAATCTAAAACATTTAACTACATTTATTTTGTATAGGTATTTGTTTAGGTTAGATATCCTTCTGCCACCTCTGATTCAGCACTTGTGTAGAGAAGTAAAACCATAGCACAATAGGTAAGTACTAGGGTTTCTGTCAAGGGCACTGTAAGAGGAAGTTATCAAAACAGGAGAGAAAGAGAGAGGCGGAGAAAGTGAGAGAATAGCGGGTAATGTATGGCATTCTTGAGCGATGGAGGAGGTCAAGAAAGGATGACAAAGAGACACAACTTCAGAAATGCATGGTATTTCTGTTAAGATTTGTGACAGAGAACGAGCGAGAGAAAGAACGAGGTTTACAGCTTCAGAGGAGTGTCACCCTCTCAGAAAATGACCACAGACAACAGGCCTGTTTGTGAAAGGGCCTCAGAATGCCAGGACTCTAACCACTACCCTACTCTCAGGACCTCAACAGTACCTTAACTCATCAAAGCACTTCTGCTCATCAGAATGGAACATATCATAACAGACAGACCATTCTAAGGCTGTCCCTGCTACTGTACATGCACAGATAAGACAGACAGCAGGATGTGTGTTCAGCAATGCAACATTTAGCAATCTTTCAATAGTCTTTCAGTTTCATCAGAGCGAGAGAGTCCACACTGTTTTTCAGATCCACTCTAATTCCTCATTCCCCAGGCCAGACACATGCTACGCCCGGACTTCATCCTGACCACGTGACCTGACCAGGAAATACTCTGTGTCATAGGATGTGGAACATCTCAGGGCCCTTTAATATCTGCCCTAAATAAAAAATGACATTCACAGTAGCTTATGTAACATTAACATTACACTTCTGTTCATTTAGCAACAACTATATTCACATTACAATCACTTACTAGACGCTCTTATCCAGAGCAGTTTAGACTAAGTGCATAACTATCCTCAGTAAGTACTGCCTGGATACTGGGGAAGTGGGAGTGTGGCGCTGTCTGGACATGTAGTCTGAGGGTGTGTGTGTATGTGTGTGTGTGTGTGTGAGTGTATGTATGTGTGTGTGTGTGTGTGTGTGTGCATGCACAAGATAAGAGGAGAGGCGTTTCATCCAGAGAGAAAGACAGAGCGACAGGATGGAGTGAAAACGTGCTCACCTCACCCCTGTGTGATTTAATAACCCGCTCTCCGGAATAAATGGCGTCCAATTACACAGAGCCTCCCGTTAACGATGGGGGAGGAGGGAGAGTGGCCTTTTAACGAGGGAGGGGGGAGAAGACGAGAGAGGTGGGTGAGAGGGGGGAGACGAGGGAGGAGGAGTAATGAGCGGCAGCTACAAAGTGCTCTAATTAGCATGATAATGATCTGCCATTAGAGTCTGCTGGAGCTCTACAGCTGAACATCACCCACCCGAGAGAGATGGAGAGAGGAAGGATGGATGGAGGGTGGGATGGAGAGAGAAAAGGGGAGGGAGAGGGGTGAGAAAGGGGGGAGGAGAATGACCAGGAGAGGTAAGGACGAAGAACACAGAAAGGCAAGCAACATGGACAGAAAAAAAAGCAAGATGCAAAAAGAAAGGAAGGAGGGCGGGAGAGAGTAAAAAGAACACTAGTTGAAGCCAGCGCTTGCACACTCACAAACATGTACCCCCACACACCATCCTGCAGCTCTAGAAGCTCTCCAGCCCTGCTCTGAAGTGATAGAGGACAACTGATGAAAGCGCCATTAATTAGACACTTGAGAGAGAAAGACACATTGGCAACACCTCAGCTACAGACATGCTAGTTTCATGTCTGACCTGGAAGATGCCATCTCAGGCCAGAGGAGGAAGACATCACGAAGGGAGGGATGGGCCAGAGAGCAGAGGGAAGGAGGGCAGGGGGGAAGGATAAAATAGGTTGAGTATCTCTCTCACACACGCGCACACACACGCATGCAGGCACACACACACAGGCTGACACCCTTTCACAAACTCAGGAGAGGGGTCCAGAGGATTGTTTGTCAGTCTGAAACACTGGAGTAAAAGGCACATGAAGCAATTCTTAAGTGCTGATGTTTGAGTTCAATCAAATACACCCCCCCCCCCTCACAGTTATGATATTCCTTTCTGTCTGCCTCTATTCTCAGGGGTAGAGAGAGAGGGAGAGTGAGGATACAAGACCTGCAGTGCACACCACCACCTCTCTCGTTCTCTCTCCGTCTTTCTTTAATCTTTCATATTCACTTGACTGAACACTGATGAAGACAAACTACTGAGTTTTGGAACAGGAAATGAAACCTCTCTCTCTTTCCTCTCAACCTCCCTTCTATTCTCTCCTTTTTACCTGACCTCTTAATCCCTCTCTCTCTCCTCCACCCCCCTTCACCCACACTCTCTCCCCATCTCTCTCGCTCTGAGCATCAGACGTGCGTATGTATGTTGTGTGTGTACAGTATATAGTGTGTGTTTTACTGACGTGCTTCGTCCGGGCCTCTAATCTCTCATCTCGTTTGATGTAATTAGACTTAATGAAGATTCCCAGATCCTCTAAGCAGCCCGTCCCCCAGGCGACCCACGGCGCTATGGAAACTAGAAGGGGGAGGAGGGGGGCTGATAAAAGACAGAGAGACGGAGTGCTAGCACTGCTGTCTGCATTGATAGAGAAGAGTGTGTGTGTGTGTGTGTGTGTATGGTGTGTGTGTGTGTTGTGTACGTACGTGTGGTTAGAGAGATTGATTCCTCACTGATGCTGCGAGCGCTAGCATGATTGCCTGGCTTGATAAGTGAATGTCTGGCTACGCTAAGTGATTGGCAGGTCATATCCAGGCTTGGGGAGACGTAATCCTTCATAACATTCTGAAGAAACACAGACATGTACAGGAAGGAACACACACACACACACAGGAAAAACCTCTGGCCTCCCAACATACAAACCCCTTCCCCTCTCTCTGTAGGGACCACCCCCTCCTCTCTCCCTCCCTCTCTCCCTCCAGTCTTCCCTCTATGCACTGGCTTTGATGGCTGAGAGGTTTTCACTTACATCCCAAATCTCCAAGCTACGTGGTCGTCTGTGATCCAGCTGGAGAGAGAGAGAGGGGGGAGAGCGAGAGGGAGGGGCAGGGAGAGCGTGAGGGTGATTACAAAGGGAGAGAGAGAGAGAGGACGAGAGAAAATGACAGAGAATTCTGTGACTTTGGTGGGGAGAGGAGCATAGCTGTTGCTATTAATAATCTCAGACTAGAAAGAGAAAGGAGCTCGGAGACTCTGGTTCTGTTCCCGTTCCTTCTTACCTCTGTTCCTTCAAGACAATCAATCTAACAATAATGGATAAGTGAAATCAAAGGCTAGTTGGGACATTTTTGCTTAAACCAATCTGGTTTCATACTGAACCTCAGGTCAAAAAGGAAGAGATGACTATAAACTACAGATGAATATAGAGGAGGATGTAGAACAAAACGCAAGGCAATGGAAAGGACATCAAAAATATTAACAGAAATCTACATTCAAAATGCATTGTTAGCATGACAACAAATAGACAAAACTGAGTGAGAAAGTCACCACCAGGCTCCTGCTGGGCCGTAGTATCCACTGAACAGGGGCAGGGAGGCCATCACCAGGGGCACCCCCCAGGCCATCAGGTGGTACAGTCTGGGAGAGAAGAAAGAGCAGTGATTACATACCAACAAGAAAGACCACAAACACACAGCCCAGATGGTCTCCATGCCGTGCCACAAATTAAGGGATAGAACGCTCTGTGGAGAGAGGATACAAGAGTTGCTGATCACACACGCACAACCACCTTTCTTCTTATTCTCCCTCATTCTTTACCATGTGCTTCACTGAACACTGATGAAGACAGACCAGCGTGTCTCGGGACAGGGGAGGAAAGCATCTCTCTCCGCCCGTCTCCTAGGCATGCTCACAGGGTCTACTGGTGGTCCTCAGGTGGTCACGACTCAGGGAGCCACCCTGGCAGATTGTGGTCCAGACACAGGAAGGAGTGAGTGTTGTCGATACTTTATGGACCGTACAGTTACACGGTCGATATGTCGTCAGGACTACTATGACACGGTCAATAAGCGGTCAGTCCTACTGCAACACTCGATACACGGTCAATACTGCTCTGGTCCACTGAATGTGACAGCTCTCATTCAGGTTACATGGATGTCTGAAATCCCAGGGAATATGTGATCTCACTCGCTACGTTTCCATATCGCTCCGTCTCTCTCTCTCCGTCTCTCTCTCTCTCCGTCTCTCTCTCTCATTTGATTTTACAGCCCTCTATCACTTCCTCCCCTCTCTTTAGATGAAAAGTGAAAGAGAGAGAATGACAGGTTGTAGAGGAAGCTTAACAGAGACAGATTGATGGGTGGTCACTGGGCTGTAGAGAGAGAGAGAGAGAGAGAGAGAGAGCGAGAGAGAGCGAGAGAGAGAGAGAGAGAGAGAGAGAGAGCGAGAGAGAGAGAGAGAGAGAGAGAGAGAGAGCGAGCGAGAGAGAGAGAGAGCGAGAGAGAGAGCGAGAGAGAGAGAGAGAGAGAGAGAGAAAGAAAGAAAGAAAGAAAGAAAGAAAGAAAGAAAGAAAGAAAGAAAGAAAGAAAGAAAGAAAGAAAGAAAGAAAGAAAAGAAAGAAAGAAAGAAAGAGAAAGAAAGAAAGAAAGAAAGAAAGAGAGAAAGAAAGAAAGAAAGAGAAGAGAGAAGCAAGAAATCGAGAGAGAAAGAGAGAGGTAAAGAAGGAGAAATAGTGAAAGGGAGAGAATGGATATATAGAGTAGATGTAGAGAGAGAGAAAGAGAGATGAAGGGAGTGAGATGGTGGGAGAGGACACAAATAGTGAAATCAGTTCTGCCACTCAACACAGTATCTGGATGTGGGGGGGTGGGGTGGGTCTGTCAAAGGGAATCGATTCACACACACACACACACACACACACACACACACACACACACACACACACACACACACACACACACACACACACACACACACACACACACACACACACACACACACACACACTAGCAGCGCTCGAAGAGGGAGGTGACTAGGTCCGCAGCAAACATGGACTTAATGAGGCACAGCAGGACTGGTACGCTCCGGCTAAAATGCACACACACGCTTACTTATCACACACTTACTTAACATCTCTCTCTCACATATTCTCTGGAGGATCAATCTCTTTTCAACTCTCTCCGTTTCCCTGCCTCTCTTTTGTCTCATTTGGTGTCTCTCTCTCTGTCCTCTATTTTTAGTGCCCCCTTGTTTAAGCCATCTCTCCCACTACTACTACGAGCATGGACTTTCATCTATCTATTCTCTATTTCATTTTTTCCTTTCTCTGTCTCAACTTCACCCACACACACACAAATTAGGGGTATGGTGGTTGTCCGGATGTTAAAGTGAGGGGTGAGTGAATTCACTGCTCCCAAACCCAGCAGTAAATAAAGCTGTCTCATCACTCAGACACACACACACACACACACACACACACACACACACACACACACACACACACACACACACACTGAGGGGACACGCACACAGATTCAACTGTCCCCTCTTGAGTTAAACCATCATTATATGGCCAGGGTTACAGTTGATCAATATGAGAAACACCTCCGTGCTTTACTAACCCCCACCCCCCACACACACACACATACACACACACACTGCAAACATAGACGCACTCACACAAGCATACACACAGACAAGCACCCACATATGCATTTCGGATGCACTCAACCTCAAGGGAGTATGAGTACCAGAAACAAGAGAAAACACATTAATACACACACACAGCATTGATTTACGACTCCTTTTTCAATTAGTGCCTGGAGGAGAGAGGGAGGAGGAATGTCTGTCCTCCAGAGGGAGACACATAACCCCCCCCACACACACACATACGTCAACAAACGTTTTCACATGGATGCTGGTTGTCCATCTCTCTTGCACACACACACTGTCTTTAGCTGGTGGATGTTGGTGGTCCACTCACAGCTCGTAGTGGCTGGTGCTCATCTCTTTGACCAGGTTAAGGTAGAGGTTCACTGTGATCAGGCACACCCAGGCCAAGGCACTCCAGTCTGGAGGAAGGAATGGAGAGAGGGAAGAAGAAACAAGGTCCTATTGCATAATCTATAAACACAGAGAGGGAGGGAGGGAGGGAGGGAGGGAGGGAGGGAGGGAGGGAGGGTCTGTCTGTCTGTCTGTCTGTCTGTCTGTCTGTCTGTCTGTCTGTCTGTCTGTCTGTCTGTCTGTCTGTCTGTCTGTGATTACAGAGTTTGACAGAACAGGCTGGGCCAACTGTCAGATTGATGGTTTCCCAGTTTCAGTCCCCCACACACTTGGATTGTTGTAATTTTGTTTAAATGCATGTTGAGTGTTTGTGTGTATGTGTTCAGTGATGAGTGATGGTGTGCTGAAGCTTCTGTTTTGTAATCTCTCCCATTTATGATGACAGACAAACAGACAGACAGACAGACAGACACTCCAGCTCTGGCAGCATATACAGTACACCTTACATAATCACACACACCTTGGCCCTGTACATCAACAATACTGTGTTTGTGTGTCATTAAGGAGGAACATCCTTTCTCCTATCATTAATCTCTCTCCCCATTGCTTCACTCTCTCTATAGGAATAGAGGGCATTAATACCTGTTGAGAGAGAGGGGAACACACACACTCTCTATAGGAATAGAGGGCATTAATACCTGCTGAGAGAGGGGAACACACACTCTCTCTATAGGAATAGAGGGCATTAATACCTGCTGAGAGAGGGGAACACACACTCTCTCTATAGGAATAGAGGGCATTAATACCTGCTGAGAGAGAGGGGAACACACACTCTCTCTATAGGAATAGAGGGCATTAATACCTGCTGAGAGAGAGGGGAACACACACTCTCTCTATAGGAATAGAGGGCATTAATACCTGCTGAGAGAGAGGGGAACACACACTCTCTCTATAGGAATAGAGGGCATTAATACCTGCTGAGAGAGAGGGGAACACACACTCTCTCTATAGGAATAGAGGGCATTAATACCTGCTGAGAGAGAGGGGAACACACACTCTCTCTATAGGAATAGAGGGCATTAATACCTGCTGAGAGAGAGGGGAACACACACTCTCTCTATAGGAATAGAGGGCATTAATACCTGCTGAGAGAGAGGGGAACACACACTCTCTATAGGAATAGAGGGCATTAATACCTGCTGAGAGAGAGGGGAACACACACACTCTCTATAGGAATAGAGGGCATTAATACCTGCTGAGAGAGAGGGGAACACACACTCTCTCTATAGGAATAGAGGGCATTAATACCTGCTGAGAGAGGGGAACACACACTCTCTCTATAGGAATAGAGGGCATTAATACCTGCTGAGAGAGAGGGGAACACACACTCTCTCTATAGGAATAGAGGGCATTAATACCTGCTGAGAGAGAGGGGAACACACACTCTCTCTATAGGAATAGAGGGCATTAATACCTGCTGAGAGAGAGGGGAACACACACTCTCTCTATAGGAATAGAGGGCATTAATACCTGTTGAGAGAGAGGGGAACACACACTCTCTATAGGAATAGAGGGCATTAATACCTGCTGAGAGAGAGGGGAACACACACTCTCTCTATAGGAATAGAGGGCATTAATACCTGTTGAGAGAGAGGGGAACACACACTCTCTATAGGAATAGAGGGCATTAATACCTGTTGAGAGAGAGGGGAACACACACACTCTCTATAGGAATAGAGGGCATTAATACCTGCTGAGAGAGAGGGGAACACACACACTCTCTATAGGAATAGAGGGCATTAATACCTGTTGAGAGAGAGGGGAACACACACTCTCTCTATAGGAATAGAGGGCATTAATACCTGCTGAGAGAGAGGGGAACACACACTCTCTCTATAGGAATAGAGGGCATTAATACCTGCTGAGAGAGAGGGGAACACACACACTCTCTATAGGAATAGAGGGCATTAATACCTGCTGAGAGAGGGGAACACACACTCTCTCTATAGGAATAGAGGGCATTAATACCTGTTGAGAGAGAGGGGAACACACACACTCTCTATAGGAATAGAGGGCATTAATACCTGCTGAGAGAGGGGAACACACACTCTCTCTATAGGAATATAGGGCATTAATACCTGTTGAGAGAGAGGGGAACACACACTCTCTATAGGAATAGAGGGCATTAATACCTGTTGAGAGAGAGGGGAACACACACTCTCTATAGGAATAGAGGGCATTAATACCTGCTGAGAGAGAGGGGAACACACACTCTCTCTATAGGAATAGAGGGCATTAATACCTGCTGAGAGAGAGGGGAACACACACTCTCTCTATAGGAATAGAGGGCATTAATACCTGCTGAGAGAGAGGGGAACACACACTCTCTCTATAGGAATAGAGGGCATTAATACCTGCTGAGAGAGGGGAACACACACTCTCTCTATAGGAATAGAGGGCATTAATACCTGCTGAGAGAGGGGAACACACACTCTCTCTATAGGAATAGAGGGCATTAATACCTGTTGAGAGAGAGGGGAACACACACACTCTCTCTATAGGAATAGAGGGCATTAATACCTGCTGAGAGAGAGGGGAACACACACTCTCTCTATAGGAATAGAGGGCATTAATACCTGCTGAGAGAGAGGGGAACACACTCTCTCTATAGGAATAGAGGGCATTAATACCTGCTGAGAGAGAGGGGAACACACACTCTCTCTATAGGAATAGAGGGCATTAATACCTGTTGAGAGAGAGGGGAACACACACACTCTCTCTATAGGAATAGAGGGCATTAATACCTGCTGAGAGAGAGGGGAACACACACTCTCTCTATAGGAATAGAGGGCATTAATACCTGCTGAGAGAGAGGGGAACACACACTCTCTCTATAGGAATAGAGGGCATTAATACCTGCTGAGAGAGAGGGGAACACACACTCTCTCTATAGGAATAGAGGGCATTAATACCTGTTGAGAGAGAGGGGAACACACACTCTCTCTATAGGAATAGAGGGCATTAATACCTGCTGAGAGAGGGGAACACACACTCTCTCTATAGGAATAGAGGGCATTAATACCTGCTGAGAGAGAGGGGAACACACACTCTCTCTATAGGAATAGAGGGCATTAATACCTGTTGAGAGAGAGGGGAACACACACTCTCTCTATAGGAATAGAGGGCATTAATACCTGCTGAGAGAGAGGGGAACACACACTCTCTCTATAGGAATAGAGGGCATTAATACCTGCTGAGAGAGAGGGGAACACACACTCTCTCTATAGGAATAGAGGGCATTAATACCTGCTGAGAGAGAGGGGAACACACACACTCTCTCTATAGGAATAGAGGGCATTAATACCTGCTGAGAGAGAGGGGAACACACACTCTCTCTATAGGAATAGAGGGCATTAATACCTGCTGAGAGAGAGGGGAACACACACACTCTCTCTATAGGAATAGAGGGCATTAATACCTGCTGAGAGAGAGGGGAACACACACTCTCTCTATAGGAATAGAGGGCATTAATACCTGTTGAGAGAGAGGGGAACACACACTCTCTCTATAGGAATAGAGGGCATTAATACCTGCTGAGAGAGAGGGGAACACACACTCTCTCTATAGGAATAGAGGGCATTAATACCTGCTGAGAGAGAGGGGAACACACACTCTCTCTATAGGAATAGAGGGCATTAATACCTGCTGAGAGAGAGGGGAACACACACTCTCTCTATAGGAATAGAGGGCATTAATACCTGTTGAGAGAGAGGGGAACACACACTCTCTCTATAGGAATAGAGGGCATTAATACCTGTTGAGAGAGAGGGGAACACACACTCTCTCTATAGGAATAGAGGGCATTAATACCTGCTGAGAGAGGGGAACACACACTCTCTCTATAGGAATAGAGGGCATTAATACCTGCTGAGAGAGAGGGGAACACACACTCTCTCTATAGGAATAGAGGGCATTAATACCTGCTGAGAGAGAGGGGAACACACACTCTCTCTATAGGAATAGAGGGCATTAATACCTGTTGAGAGAGAGGGGAACACACACTCTCTCTATAGGAATAGAGGGCATTAATACCTGTTGAGAGAGAGGGGAACACACACTCTCTCTATAGGAATAGAGGGCATTAATACCTGCTGAGAGAGAGGGGAACACACACTCTCTATAGGAATAGAGGGCATTAATACCTGCTGAGAGAGAGGGGAACACACACTCTCTCTATAGGAATAGAGGGCATTAATACCTGTTGAGAGAGAGGGGAACACACTCTCTCTATAGGAATAGAGGGCATTAATACCTGTTGAGAGAGAGGGGAACACACTCTCTCTATAGGAATAGAGGGCATTAATACCTGCTGAGAGAGAGGGGAACACACTCTCTCTATAGGAATAGAGGGCATTAATACCTGCTGAGAGAGAGGGGAACACACACTCTCTATAGGAATAGAGGGCATTAATACCTGTTGAGAGAGAGGGGAACACACACTCTCTATAGGAATAGAGGGCATTAATACCTGCTGAGAGAGAGGGGAACACACACTCTCTCTATAGGAATAGAGGGCATTAATACCTGCTGAGAGAGAGGGGAACACACACTCTCTCTATAGGAATAGAGGGCATTAATACCTGCTGAGAGAGAGGGGAACACACACTCTCTCTATAGGAATAGAGGGCATTAATACCTGCTGAAAGAGAGGGGAACACACACTCTCTCTATAGGAATAGAGGGCATTAATACCTGCTGAGAGAGAGGGGAACACACACACTCTCTCTATAGGAATAGAGGGCATTAATACCTGCTGAGAGAGGGGAACACACACTCTCTCTATAGGAATAGAGGGCATTAATACCTGCTGAGAGAGGGGAACACACACACTCTCTCTCAGAGGTAGTTCTGTACTTTAATGTCCTATCTGGGCCTTTTCACTCTTTTCTCTGTCTCCTCTTCTCCCACTGACTGTTGGCATAGCTCAC
This sequence comes from Salvelinus alpinus, assembly GCF_045679555.1. Lineage (NCBI taxonomy): Eukaryota > Metazoa > Chordata > Actinopteri > Salmoniformes > Salmonidae > Salvelinus > Salvelinus alpinus. Next base: position 27,242,949 of record NC_092099.1, read on the forward strand.
TTCATGTTTACTTCACTCTCTTTTGCTGTTTTGCACTCTCCCCATATCCTCCACTTCTCTATCACTGGCCTCTATCCCTCCTCTCCCTACCTTCCTCTCTCTCCCTTCATGATGAACAGAACTGACATAGAGCCACTGACCCCGCCGCTGTAGTTCACTGCCCTTCTCCCAGTCAGCCCTGTAGGCTGCGTGTGTGTTTACACGTGTGTGTGCATGTGTTTACACTTGTAAGTGTGTGCATGTGTTTACACTTGTAAGTGTGTGCATGTGTTTACACGCATGTGTGTGTGTGCATGTGTTTACACACGCGTGTGTGTGTGTGTCCCAGCCCTGCAGGCTCTGTAGCTGATAGGCCAGAGAGGACCAGTGTTTAGTGCACTGAACAGTCTGCTGTGTTTCAGGGGTGACACCTGAGTGACATAAGTCCTGAGGTCCAGAGTAGGGGGAGGTTAAGCCTAAATCAGGAGAATGTTTTCAGTGACTTAGAAGGTCATCGGATAGGCAGATAGATCTTACTTCACATATTTTGTTAGTTTAAAAAGGACCTTAAAAGGTCAGGAATACTTGAGATGTTCATCGGTGGCCAGTGACACCAGTTGGTCGTAAGTGGGTCGTAACTCCATGTCCGACGTAAAATGTGATCTACACTGGATCTAGAAATTATACCTGTTGCACCACCTGGGCGTAAGCCCTTCTATAGCTATGTAGCAAAGGGCAGGCGTAGGGTTGAGAGCAAGCGTAGGGTTTTAAATTGTAGAGAACAGGTGTAGGCTTTTAAATTGGGACCATCTTCATCATGATACGCACAGAAAATAATAGCAATTTATATTTTCAAAAGGATGTGAGACTCGTGTTCATATTTCACAACCTCCGCAGGCTTTTTGAGTTGCCTACGCGTGAGTCAATAGCAAAATAACACACTTGATTTAGGCTACATTATATCATGTTATACAACGGGTGGGTCTAGTCCTGAATGACGATTGGTTAAAACCGCATTCCAGACGGTGTCTATTCCACAAGTTACCACCGGGTAAATCTATGACATTAAAACGCCTATTTACTCTCTTCCATCTGACTGTGCAATCCACTGTCTCAGCCCAGCCAGGCAATTTATAAACTTAATCTCCATTATAAACTTAATCTAGACATTATTTCACATTTCCTTTAGACTAACATGTAGTTTTCAACAGCGGAGATTTGTATAAACCTTGCTGTCTGTCTCTGACATTTGCAACATTCTTTCAATATTCAAATTTGATCTACAGTTGTCTCATAGTAAACAACGTGTCGGGATGAGAGACAGCCTGGCAGCTTTTCTCAGCCAGTCGGAATCATGAATCAGCATAATTTTCATGGATGAATACAAATCACTATCAATAGAAAACAGGTCAAACATGACAAAGTGCAGCTAGTTTGTTGTCTTTCCAGCTTCAGTTTGAAGTGATTGTGTTAGCTGTGTTGTTGGCTAGCTCCTCTGAACAACAGTGTCCTGCCGAGAGAGCACATCTTCTATGCCAGGTGAAATCACACATCATTAGCTCATTGTCATGGATGTATCCAAATACACGTAACTAGAAAACAGCTTAAACAAATGCAAATGCAGCTACTTTGTTGTTATTCTGGCTGCACTGTTTGGTGTGACTGTAAGTTAGCCGTAGTTGGCTAGCTAGCAAGCAAGGAATAAGAATGTTGCCAGCCAGTATGGCAATGGAAAATGTAGAATGAACGACTGGGTCACGTCCATAGATACAGAACGACTGGGTCACGTCCATAGATACAGAACGACTAGGTCACGTCCATAGATACAGAACGACTAGGTCACGTCCATAGATACAGAACGACTAGGTCACGTCCATAGATACAGAACGACTAGGTCACGTCCATAGATACAGAACGACTAGGTCACGTCCATAGATACAGAACGACTAGGTCACGTCCATAGATACAGAACGACTAGGTCACGTCCATAGATACAGAACGACTAGGTCACGTCCATAGATACAGAACGACTAGGTCACGTCCATAGATACAGAACGACTAGGTCACGTCCATAGATACAGAACGACTGGCTCACGTCCATAGATACAGAACGACTAGGTCACGTCCATAGATACAGAACGACTAGGTCACGTCCATAGATACAGAACGACTAGGTCACGTCCATAGATACAGAACGACTAGGTCACGTCCATAGATACAGAACGACTGGCTCACGTCCATAGATACAGAACGACTAGGTCACGTCCATAGATACAGAACGACTAGGTCACGTCCATAGATACAGAACGACTAGGTCACGTCCATAGATACAGAACGACTAGGTCACGTCCATAGATACAGAACGACTAGGTCACGTCCATAGATACAGAACGACTAGGTCACGTCCATAGATACAGAACGACTAGGTCACGTCCATAGATACAGAACGACTAGGTCACGTCCATAGATACAGAACGACTAGGTCACGTCCATAGATACAGAACGACTAGGTCACGTCCATAGATACAGAACGACTGGCTCACGTCCATAGATACAGAACGACTAGGTCACGTCCATAGATACAGAACGACTAGGTCACGTCCATAGATACAGAACGACTGGCTCACGTCCATAGATACAGAACGACTAGGTCACGTCCATAGATACAGAACGACTAGGTCACGTCCATAGATACAGAACGACTAGGTCACGTCCATAGATACAGAACGACTAGGTCACGTCCATAGATACAGAACGACTAGGTCACGTCCATAGATACAGAACGACTAGGTCACGTCCATAGATACAGAACGACTAGGTCACGTCCATAGATACAGAACGACTGGCTCACGTCCATAGATACAGAACGACTAGGTCACGTCCATAGATACAGAACGACTGGCTCACGTCCATAGATACAGAACGACTAGGTCACGTCCATAGATACAGAACGACTGGCTCACGTCCATAGATACAGAACGACTAGGTCACGTCCATAGATACAGAACAACTGGGTTGCGTCTCTGGCAACCGAACCGATAGAACGAACGAACGGCCGCCCGGCTTGGGTAGCAACATTTTTAATGAACATTTGTCAATAATTTTTATATGTTGGTAACCCGTTGTATAAAAGTGATATTGCCGCACAAACACCGGTTTTGAGGGCATTATCACTTAACTAAATGTGTCTGATCAGTGATAGATTAGCAAAACGAATAGGTCAGCTATCAACACTACTTATTTGCCCAGCCAGAGATCAAATAACCAAATATACAGACAGAGAATCAGTGAAACAAAATCACATTGACTGATTATCAGACAAGCCTGAGGCTCTTGGTTGGGATATAGGCTACTATGTGAGTGAAGAGCAAGATAATCCACTTGTTATTCTGGGCTACATAACATGTTCTGATCACTGCTAATAGATGAGCAAACTAGCTAGACTAAAGATTCTCATGATGAACACTCAGCTCAATATAGTTAACATTTCCCAGCCTAATTGTAACCAAATATCCAAACGGAGGTTCAGTGAAGACAAAATCTAATCTGACATTGATTTATCAAGACGATACACCATGCTTGTCTCAAAGAGGTGCTGAAATTATAGCTGACCAGACACCTCTACTGCTTTAAATTATTTCAAACGGTTGGATTACTTTGGGAGTTTCAGTAAGCCACAATTTGATACATGCCTTTATTGGCATTAGCCTACTCTTTAATTTTAATATTTTTGTCATTCAGTGAATCTTCCATAGTAATTATTTATTGATCCATTCAGTTGTGGTTAAGAAAATGTGCATGCTTAGTGGTGGTGACATGCCTCGCAAAGTTAAGAACTGCCACGAGGATGGTAACAGCCTACTAACGGGCGCTGCCTAGCAACCATCATTATGAAGCATCAAATCTCATGAACGCACATTGCTTACGCCGGACTTAGCTACGACTAGTCTTATTTTTGGTTGGTGGACCAGGTGTAAATTCTGATCCAGAAGTCGGACGTAGCTACGCCCAACCTAGCATTTAAGGCCAACGTTTTTTTTTTTTTTTACAACCACATGGTGAAACCAGCTCCAGTATCTTAGAAAGTCATCAGTAAGTTAGACATGATTAGTTATTTAGGACTAGGTTGAGAGAGCCAAGAAAGCTTGGGTAAGAAGCAGTGTATTAGGAGGTCAACGTCAAGAGTCAGAAGGTGATGTGAGCTGTAGGGAAGGCATTTGTAAGGGATATGTATGGACAGGTGAGGGGTAGTGTATGTGAGGGGTCACGGGGAATCTTACCAAAATAAGTGAGCCACCAGGCCTGGAAGTTACACAGACTCCCCTCTGGATGGGTCTCACCCTGAGGAAGGAGAGAGGAGACAGGAAATAGGGGAGAGGTCACTCTGTAGCTCTCGGTGTGCGTGCGTGCGTGCGTGCACGTGGTGACAGTGACTCACCATGACATACGCTACACTGTCAAAGAAGGCCGCAACTGTCAGACTGCAAATCATCTTCTGTAGAGAGACAGAGAGAGATGGAGATAGTACAAAGAGAGATGAATGGAGAGAGGGAAGGAGAGAGATAACAGAGTGAGTGAGAGGCCAGATGGTCCACTTATCCTGTGGTCTGGGGTTGACTTGGGGATCGATCCCCAGGTCCAGGCCGACCCACGCTAATCTCATTACTCACAATAGGACTGAGAGCCCCTCCTCACTGCACGCACAGACACAACCACATACATTTATACACACACACCAGGGTTTCTGTTAGGTCAATATGGTGTCGGACATTTGACCGAAAACATTTTAATTTACTGCGACATCTGACCCATATGCAGTGGGTGCATAACCTGATTAGGGTGTCCACCCACAGCGCTCAGAATGACAGCAATCACATTTAGATGATAGTAATTCATATTAACGGAACATACAAGTCGAGGGTGCAACGATGTGCAGTCCTTCTTACCGAATTATTATGTGCACTTTGAAGATGTTAGAATAACTGTCCACATTTACTTTTCCTCATCAACAAGACCAGTAACCAACAGCAACATCACCAGCCTGTCAATCTAATATCCCCAGAGTAGAAAGGTTTACATATTCTATTGGTCAGCTTGTGGAGAAAGAAATAGCCTATTCAAACAGACTATGGGACAATAAAAAGCAATGAGCCTAATGCAACAGATGAGAATGTTTAGCTTAAAATGTTGATCAACTATTATTTCTTCATATTATAAGCGATGTGCACAAGGCAGTAGGCTACGTGTGAATGTTCATTCCATAATGCAATTAGCTGGAAAACACTGTTGTCTAAAGAGCACCGCACATGCGAGTTGTTTCATGTGACAGAGATGAAAATATCCGTTAGAATGTAGAAAGAGAGGAGATCTAACAGGCAACTTTGAAGCAAGGTAAGACATGCCTCATAATATCTATTAAAATGTTCAGGTTTCAAACAATTAAGTATATGTTTTCAAAATGCATAGTATACTGCCTCCAGCTCACTGCAAGGTGGTGTGTGAAGTGCTGATGAAGCTTGCCTTCCGTTGCCATTTGAGATGCTGACACAGCAGCTCTCGCGCTGTCTGACAGATTTTCCACTCAAAGGCTCTGTATCTGTACGCTGTATTCGTGTGATAAATAAGACACATAACGAATATACTGTGACACACACGCTAATTTAATTCCAATAATTATGCAAATGAATCTATAGACCGATAAGTATGACCAGTCAAATGTATTTACATCTACAGGTATTTCCATCAATGAATAGGCTAAAAAGCATTATTCACAATGAGATTTGTTTCACAAACAAGTGGCCGGTGCAAATTTTATTTATCAGCGTTTCAAATTTTTTTTATAGGGCAAACACTGGCTATTACTGGTTAACGGAAACCCTGACACATACATAGGGCTGTTGCGGTGACCGTATTACCGCCACACCGGTCGTTACGAATCGTGAAGGCAGGCAAATTCCACATGACCGCTTAGTCACGGTAATTATGCTTCTCCAAGCCCTGATGCTGCTGCTGGTCATTAGTGTAACGATGTGCGCTGAAAGTCGGGAAGCAAGTTCAGGGAGTAGTTGTTTTAATAAATAAACGCAACATAATAAAACTGAAACAATAACACCTGGGGAAGGAACCAAAGAGAGTGACATATACAGTTGAAGTCGGAAGTTTACATACACCTTAGCCAAATACATTTAAACTCAGTTTTTCAAAATTCCTGACATTTAATCCTAGTAAAAATTCCCTGTCTTAGGTCAGTTATGATCATCATTTTATTTTAAGAATGTGAAATGTCAGAATAATAGCAGAGAGAATTATTTATTTCAGCTTTTATTTCTTTCATCATATTCCCAGTGGGTCAGAAGTTTACATACACTCAATTAGTATTTGGTAGCATTGCCTTTAAATTGTTTAACTTGGTTCAAACGTTTCAGGTAGCCTTCCACAAGCTTCCCACAATAAGTTGGGTGAGTTGGTAGTCTGGCTTTTTTATGCCGGTTTTGGAGCAGTGGCTTTATCCTTGCTGAGCGGCCTATCAGGTTATGTCGATATAGGACTCGTTTTACTGTGGATATAGATACTTTTGTACCTGTTTCCTCCAGCATCTTCATAAAGTTCTTTGCTGTTGTTCTGGGATTGATTTGCACTTTTCACACCAAAGTACGTTCATCTCTAGGAGACAGAACACGTCTACTTCCTGAGTGGTATGACGGCTGTGTGGTCCCATGGTGTTTATACTTGCGTACTATTGTTTGTACAGATGAACGTTCAGGCGTTTGGAAATTGCTCCAAAGGATGAACCAGACTTGTGGAGGTCTACAATTATTTTTCTGAGGTCTTGGCTGATTTCTTTTGATTTTGCCATGATGTCAAGCAAAGAGGCACTGAGTTTGAAGGTAGGCCTTGAAATACATCCACAGGTACACCTCCAATTGACTCAAATAATGTCAATTAGCCTATCAGAAGCTTCTAAAGCCATGACATAATTTTCTGGAATTTTCCAAGCTGTTTAAAGGCACAGTCAACTTAGTGTATGTAAACTTCTGACCCACTGGAATTGTGATACAGTGAATTATAAGTGAAATAATATGTCTGTAAACAATTGTTGGAAAAATTACTTAGGACATCTACTTTGTGCATGACACAACAGACTTGCCAAAACGATAGTTTGTTAACAATACATTTGTGGAGTGGTTGAAAAACGAGTTTTAATGACTCCAACCTAAGTGTACGTAAACTTCCGACTTCAACTGTATAGGGAAGGTAAATCAGGGAAGTGATGGAGTCCAGGTGAGACTGATGACGCACAGGTGCACGTAACGATGGTGACAGGTATGCGCCATAATGAGCAGCCTGGTGACCTAGAGGCCGGAGAGGGAGCACACGTGACAATTAGTAGCCTACCAAACTTGCCTGCCTGGTACTAAGCACTCTATTGTCACTCTAATCACTCTGACATCAATGCAAATGTAATCAAAAATCTAACCAAACACTTCATGAGAGCATATGAGCTCATGTTGCACAACATTTCTATAGGCTATGTAATTGCATGAGAAAACAGAGTGATGGCCGCTAATAAAAAGAGGAGGATCCCATCAGCTTTCTATAGGCTAGGAATACTATATTTATTTCTCAGCTTAATATTAAGCACATTGCTTATATTTACAACAGGAGTATAGCCTACCTGGCAGTCATGAAAATAAACCATGGGGAAAAGCGTCCCGTATTTGCTATTTAAGTGCATAGTATTTCTTCCCATTGCCTCTGCTTCGATACAGGTGCATGATAATGGTCCATTTTAAATCATAACAAATGTCACACATATATTATTTAGTATATGTAAAGACAAGATTTATTCAAGAATAGTCTGATGGGTGACAATATTAGCCTATCACTTGTGAATTCTATATTATCACTTGTGAATGAAGCCCAGCATAAGAAACAATGCCTTTTTTGCAACTTGTTCGAATCATAGTCGCACACCTCATGTAGCCAAGCCGATAGGCCTATATGTTTTGATAAGGTTTGTATCACAACTAAAGTGTCCAAATAACCTCTTAAAATGAAGCACATTAATCCACTTTGCAAGGGGTGTAGAGCCTAACTGGCAAACACAGCGTGTGAGTTGCAAGTTTGGGGAATATTATTTTCACCATAAAAATGCACCTTTATAATAAAAGCATTACATGCATAATCACATTTGCGGTCACTTTGATAATGGTGTTTTCCGCTAATGGAACATTTGCGCTTATAGCCTACTACCATGTGCGCAATGCTGTGCTTATAATGTATAGAAATAGCTTCATAGTTTATTAACATTTTAAGCTAAAACATTCTGATCTGTTGCGTCAGCCACTTTGCATATTTTTTTTTTAATGCTAGTGGTTGTATTAATTTGGGATCAATCGCATCCCACAACTGTCCCAGACCGTTTGGAATATTTATTTCTCGCACAGAATAGGTCAACTTTTGGACAGTACTATGGGGGACAATGTATTGACATAGGCTAGTGTTTTTGCTGTTTGTTAAGGCCTACTCATCTTGTTGGCTGATGAAAAGTAAATGTGGACAGTTTATCCAATATTATCAATATGCACGTCGGAATTGGATAAGGACGCACACAGTTGCGTCTCCGACGTGTCGATCTTAACTTGTAGCCTGTGACAAAGACCCGATCACGTGAGAGATGCTTCGGATTGCGCAGCACACTCAGGGAGAAGGCCACAATGCAGCACTTCGGGCCACAAAAGGCATGGATTTTTTTAGGGTGCATTATGTCCACAAAGGGGATGCTGCCGTGCTTGTCAAATTGTGAATGGGAGACTATTGGAGTGTGTACAGTCTGCGCAAAAAATACAAAGCAGAGCTCATGCCTTCCAAGTTACTTTTTTGCAGCCTTACAATGTATGTATTAAAAATCTAAACATATAGCCCAACGTTTGTAGAACAACTAAAGATACATTAATAACTCTACATTAAACATATAGGAGCACCAGTTTCTTTGTTAACCACTCAACACGAGAGAGAGAGACAGACACACAGAGAGACAGAGGAAGTGGGGGTAGAGAGAGAGAGAGAGAGAGAGAGAGAGAGAGAGGAGAGAACGTGGGGGTAGAGAGAGAGAGAGAGAGAGAGAGAGAGAGAAAGTGGGGGTAGAGAGAGAGAGAGCGAGAGTGAGAGAGGAAGTGGGGGTAGAGAGGTGAGGTACAGGTCCAAGGGTAATATAATCCGTCAGTGTCATAGACAAAGCTGTCATTTACACCAGATTAGGAGGATAACAGAACAGAATGCAGCTAAACCTGCTCCACAGTCATCACAAACATGAATACGCACACATCAATCTCCACATAATACCCCATAATGACAAAGCAAAAACAGGTTTTTAGAATCTTTTGCAAATGTACAAAAAAAGCCCCCCGGAAATATCACATTTACCTAAGTATTCAAACCCTTTACTCAGTACTTTGTTGAAGCACCTTTGGCAGAGATTACAGCCTCGAGTCTTCTTGGGTATGACGCTACAAGCTTGGCACACCTGTATTTGGGGAGTTTCTGTAACGGGTTTCGTCCTCGTCTGAAGAGGAGTAGGAAATGTCGGACCAATATGCAGCGTGGTAAGTGTCCATAATGATATAATTAATAAATCAAAACGAACACTGAACGAAATAACAAACATACAAAACAAACAACCCGAAACAGTCCCGTATGGTGAAAACACTAACACATGATACAACCACCCACAAAACCCAAAGGAAAACAGGCTACCTAAATATGGCTCCCAATCAGAGACAACGACTGACACCTGCCTCTGATTGGGAACCATACTAGGCCAAACACAGAAATAGACAACCTAGACATACAACATAGAATGCCCACCCATATCACACCCTGACCAAACAAAACATAGAAACATACAAAGCAAACTATGGTCAGGGCGTGACATTTTCTCTCATTTGTCTTTGCAGCTATTTTCAGGTCTCTCCATAGACGTTCGATCGGGATCAAGTCCGAGCTCTGGCTGGGCCACAGAGACTTGTCCTGAAGCCACTCCTGCGTTGTATTGGCTGTGTGCTTAGGGTCGTTGTCCTGTTGGAAGGTGAACCTTTGCCCCAGTCTGAGGTCCTGAGTGCTCTGGAGCAGGATCCAGACATGACACTTGGCATTTAGGTCAAAGAGTTCAATCTTGGTTTCATAAAACCAGAGAATCTTGTTTCTCATGGTCTGAGAACTCCAAGTGGGCTGTCATGTGCCTTTTACTGATGAGTAGCTTCCGTCTGGCCACTCTACAATAAAAGGCCTGATTGGGGGAGTGCTGCAGAGGTGGTTGTCCTTCTGGAAGGTTCTCTCATCTCCACAGAGAAACTCCAGAGCTCTGTCAGAGTGGCCATCGGGTTCTTAGTCACCTCCCAGACAAAGGCTCTTCTCACCCGATTGCTCAGTTTGAGGGATGTCCTTGTCCCATCGCGCTCTAGCGACTCCTTGCGTCCGGGTGCATGCACACTGACTTCGGTCACCAGCTGTACAGTGTTTCCTCCTACACATTGGTGTGGCTGGCTTCCGGGTTAAGCGAGCTGTGTGTCAAGAAGCAGTGCAGCTTGGCGGGGTCGTGTTTCGGAGGACGCATGGCTCTCGACCGTTGCATGCACTGTCAACTGTGGGACCTTATATAGACAGGTGTGTGCCTATCCAGATCCTGTCCAATCAATTGAATTTACCACAGGTGGACTCCAAGTTGCAGAAACATCTCAAGTATGATCAATGGAAACAGGATGCACCTGAGCTCAATTTGAGCCTCATAGCAAAGGGTCTGAATATTTATGTAAATAAGGTAACTGTTTTCAATACATTTGCAAAAATTTCTAAAAACCTGTTTTTGCTTTGTGATTATGGGGTATTGTGTGTAGATGGATTAAATAAACCATTTCCTCATCAATTTTAGAATAACGCAATTTTAGAATACATAACAAAATGTGGAAAAGTCAAGGGGTCTGAATAGTTTCCGAATGCACTGTATGCCCGCACGTGCACAAATACACACTAAGACCCTCACAAAACATGCATGCATACATACAAACAACATTATCTCTTGAAATTGAAAGAGAGAAAGGTAATGTTAGTTTAACATTGCCGAAATGTGGCCTTAAGGCATCTACACATCTACTCAACTACAGCCACCTAAATATCGATGAGTTGAGTTGTTTTTTCATAACTCAGACTAACTGTCCGTGACCCATTCTTCATGTTGAATTGGGACCAACTATGCGTAAATATGTCCAGCGGAAAACAACTGAGACTACACACCGGGAAGATTCTTAGAACAACCGTCCATACACAGTTGAGTTGGCTGTAGTTGGATCGATGAGTACAGTAGAAGCCTTAAAACTATTAGGTGCAGATTCACAAGTGTAGAAAGACTTTTCACTTTAATTGGACAGGGAAAAACACAAATATTTGATCATTATCAGATGCAGACCATGAGCCATAATTGATCAATTTGTACATTTCAATTACACTGTAATTTGTCATGAGTACCCTAATCAAACAGACTTGCTATGGCACAGAAGTAAGCATTCTGATGAACTTCAAAGCACACACACAGACAGAAACACACACACAAATTACCTGGGCCAAGGAGTGATACCGGCGCAGAAGCCAGATTACAAACAGCATGAAAAAGCTGAGGAGAGAGTAACGAGACAATTGTTCACAAGACACATTCCTGCATAGCTCTGTATTCTTTCAATATTCCTGTATAGTTTTGGCTTACCTTCCTATATAACTCAGTAAGGCTGGGTATAGCTTTACCTATGATATATATTGAAATGAAAGAGCAGTGCACTTCCTGCTGATCTACATCAATGATGTATACTGAACAAAAATATAAATGTAAAGTGTTGGTCCCATGTTTCATGAGCTGAAATAAAAGATCCCAGAACGTTTCCATACGCACAAATTTGTTTACATCCCTGTTAGTGAGCATTTCTCCTTTGTTAAAATAATCAATCCACCTGACAGGTGTGGCATATCAAGAAGCATGATCATTACACAAGTGCACCTTGTGCTGGGGACAATAAATGGCCACTCTAAAATGTGCAGTTTTGTCCCACAACACACGCCACAGATGTCTCAAGTTTTGAGGCAGCGTGCAATTAGCATGCTGACTGCAGGAATGTCCACCAAAGCTGTTGCCAGAGAATTTCTCTTCCATAAGCCGCCTCTAACGTTTTTTTTGTTGAGAATTTTTTGCTGAGAATTTACACAATTCCTGGAAGCTGAATATGTCCCAGTTCTTCCATGGCCTGTATACTCACTCAGACATGTCACCCACTGAGCATGTTCTGGATGCTCTTGATCTACGCGTACCACAGCGTGTTCCAGTGGGACAACATTCCACAGGCCACAATCAACAGCCTGATCAACTCTATGTGAAGGAAATGTGTCGTGCTGCATGAAGCAAATGGTGGTCCCACCAGATACAGACTGGTTTTCTGATCCACGCCCCTACCTTTTATCTGTGACCAACAGATGCATATCTGTATTCCCAGTCATGTGAAATCCATAGATTAAGGCCTAATGACTTTATTTCAATTGACTGATATCCTTATATGACCTTTAACTCAGTAAAATCTTTGAAATTGTTGCATGTTGCGTTTATATTTTTGTTCAGTATATAAACCCTGGATGACTGACGGGCCACTATATTAAAGCCATTGCGAAGCCATTTTGGTACTCCTCGTCCATTGTAAAAGATTTTGGAAGCTATAGAAATGCATTTTTTAATGGCTACATATGTTTTTACCACATTTATTATATTACAGACATCATGATGCGTACTTTTAAAGTATATTATCTGAGCTAAACTTTCAAATAACAAAAACATTACAAAAACATTTTCCTTATTGAAGTACTTATTTTTTTTGATGACAATACTAATCTTACTGTCCTCACTACAAAAAAAAAAAAATAATACATGTAATTTTGTCCTTGAAACATTTAATTGAAATACTGTAGAATTCCATTCATTCCTATGGAGGACTGCTCCTTAAATATGGCTGACAGGTATCTTCAAAGCCTCTCAATGGCCAATACATAGCATCCGCAATACATAGCATCCGCAATCCAAGGTTTATACACATCCTTGATCTACATGGATTATTTTCCATTGCAATAATCCGCTACCCTTGACCGCTGATCCTAACCCAGCCACCAACTAAAGATTCCACTCTTCCCTGCTTCATCACATCATCAGTGAATAGCAGAATTAAGGCCAGACAAATCCTTTAACAAAGGGTTCTTTAATCCTGGTCCTGAAAAACCACAGGGTGTCCAGGCTTTTGCTTTAACCCAGCACTAACACACCTAATTCCGCTAATCAAAGGCTTGAAGATATGACAATGATTTAATTGAATCAGGTGTGTGAGTACTAGGGTTGGGCGGTATCCAGATTTTCATACCTCATACCGTTTCTGTACCATACGGTATTACTGGAAGTGCACACAAGGGGCAGTATTTCAAAAAAAATAAAAAATTTAAACACACAACAGGAATCTTGTTCCAGGAGGGGATTGAATGTCTCTGTTGTAAGCAAGAAGCTTGATATCTAGCCACTTAGCTAGCAAGATATCGAACCAAATGCATAGCTGGAGCCCTGATCTGGATATAATATATTTGACACCTCTTAGATGTGTTATAGTTATACTTAACTTAGTTATAAGCAGTGGCATAGCACTCACCCCTGCGAGGCGGGAGTGCCCACAACCCCATTGGTACTGAAAACACACCATTGGTATTTTGAAATACCCTGGTATATGGTATAAACGGTATATCGCCCAAGCCTAGTGAGTACTGAGATGGAACTGAGGCCTACAAACAATGTAGGTCCCCCAGGATTGAAGAACGCTACTTGAGACAAAGCCAAGAGATGTCAATCAGTTTAGTATCTTAATTAAATCTCTTTGATTAATTGGGTAATAATGTAAAAGGTGGTTGAACTAATACTCACCATCCTATCAGTGAGAAGGTGCCTGTGGCTCGCTTCACTGTGAGAATCACCACCTGTGGAGGGGAACACAACATTTGATATGGCTTTATTTACCATCCTGTTTCAGGTGGCATTTTTTTAACCTGGTATTTACTACAATTAGCCTATGTGTTAATAGGAAGTCGAAAAACTAAGACAAATTAGTGGGTGCAGTTCCTCTTTAACAGAAAATCACATTCTGGTGTAAAAACCATGAAAATTAAAAACAAAAAACAATGTTTTAAGTGAGAAGTAGGCATTGGTCTGAAGCCGAAAAAGAAAGCAAATTCACACCAGCACCACAATGCCTATTCCACCAATGCTCTACCAAGAATTTCCAGCACACAGCTTTGACCTACCACAATAGCTATGTTGGTATTGTACTTCAAACTATCTGTAGGCAGGTTGCTTAGCATTCAAAACCTTTTCAAACAGCCTAATTCATACTCTTCGGAGGGATAATGGACTTCTATTAAAAATATGTATATCATTTGGCTGTATTATTTTTAGATATTGTATATGCCTATTGTATATGTGTATTATAGTCGCGTCACCATCTTTAGAGCAAAAAGAAGTACAAGTACAAACATAACTTTAAAAGATACACTATGCATACATCGCTCCGCCTTTTCCTGGTTGCTAAAATTCAAATAGTTTGCCAAATTTCAGTTTATGTGACAAACAATTAAGTATAGTGTAGAGCAGTGGTTCCCAAACTGTATAGTCCCATACCCCTTCAAACATTCAACCTCCAACTGCGTACCCCCTCTAGCACCAGGGTCAGCGCACTCTAAATTGTTGTTTTTTGACATCATTGTAAGCCTGCCACACACACACACACACTATACAATACATTTATTAAACATAAGAATGAGTGTGAGTTATTGTCACAACCCGGCTCGTGGGAAGTGACAAAGAGCTCTTATAGGACTAGGGCACAAATAATAATATAACAATAAATCAACAATTTTGCTCTTTATTTAGCCATATTACGTGTAAAACTTTATTTGTTCATAAAAAATTGTGAATAACTCACCACAGGTTAATGAGAAAGATGTACTTGAAAGGATACACATAACTCTGCAATGTTGGGGGTTATTGGAGAGAGTCTCAGTCTTAAATCATTTTCCACACACAGACTGTGCCTGTATTTAGTTTTCATGCTAGTGAGGGCCGAGAATCCACACTCACATAGGTACGTGGTTGCAAAAGGCATCAGTGTCTTAACAGCGCAATTTGCCAAGACAGAATACTCTGAGCGTAGCCCTATCCAGAAATCTGGCAGTGACTTATGATTAAATTCCATTTTCACAGAACCGCTTGTTGCAATTTCAATGAGGCTCTCTTGTTCAGATATCGGTAAGTGGATTGGAGGCAGGTCATGAAAGGGATAACGAATCCAGTTGTTTGTGTCATCCGTTTTGGGAAAGTACCTGCGTAATTGCGCACAACTCACTCAGGAGCTTTGCTATATCACACTTGACATTGTCCGTAAGCTTGTGTTCATTTGCACACAAAAAATCATACAATGATGGAAAGACCTGTGTGTTGTCCTTGTTAATACAGACAGAAAAGAGCTCCAACTTCTTATCCATAGCCTCAATTTTGTCCCGCACATTGAATATAGTTGCGGCGAGTCCCTGTAATCCTAGACTCAGATCATTCATGCGAGAAAAAACATCACCCAGTTAGGCCAGAAACTCGTCATCATGCAAGCAGTCAGACAAGTGAAAATGATGGTCAGTAAAGAAAACTTTAAGCTAATCTCTCAATTAAAAAAAACATGTCAATACTTTGCCCCTTGATAACCAGCGCACTTCTGATTGTTGTAAAAGCATTACATGGTTGCTGCCCATATCATCGCATAGTGCAGAAAATACACGAGAGTTCAGGGGCCTTGCTTTAACAAAGTTAACCATTTTCACTGTAATGTCCAAAACGTCTTTCAAGCTGTCAGGCATTCCCTTGGCAGCAAGAGCCTCTCGGTGGATGCTGCAGTGTACACAAGTGGCATCGGGAACAACTGCTTGCACATGCGTTACCACTCCACTATGTCTTCCTGTCATGGCTTTTGCACCATCAGTACAGATACCAACACATCCATTTGATGTCACAAAGCTGTCCAGTACTTTAAAAATATCCTCTCCTGTTGTCCTGGTTTCCAGTGGTTTGCAGAAGAGGATGTCTTCCTTAATTGACCCCCCATAAATGTAACGGACAGATACCAGGAGCTGTGCCAGGCCCGCCACGTGTGTTGACTCATCCAGCTGTAACGCATATAATTCATTGCCTTGTATGCGAAGCAGTAATTGTTTCAAAACATCTCCTGCCATGTCACTGATGCGTCGTGAAACAGTAGGGTTTGATGATGGCATTATCTGTTCGTTTTTTGGCCCTTTTCCTCCAGCATTGTCCCAGCCATATCCACGGCAGCAGGAAGAATTAAGTCATCCACAATGGTATGGGGCTTGCCTGTCCTAGCCACTCGGTAGCTCAACATATAAGACGCTTCTAGACCCTGTTGATTTTATACATGTCTTACTACTCGAAAGTCGTCTTAATTCTCGCTCAAAAAACTCCCGTGCTTTTCCGGGTAAGGAGGCAGTAGCTCTTCGGGTGCATCAGATTCACAACTGTCTGTGTCCATGCTAGCTGGGCTAACAACAAACGTAGAATTACTGATGCTAGCACTGGATGTGCTCGTGGAAGCAGAACAACTTGTGTCGTCGACAGGTGCAGGTGTAGTACTGCTGGTAGTAGCAGTACTACCAGTAGAACTGGTATGTGTCTCGATGGACGCAGGCCTTACTTTTTTTAACCATTTATCAATTTTCGAGCAAACAGAATGAGCAGCAGCTACATTTGGCTGCAGACGGACCGTTAATGGAATTCCCGCGAGAGATTAACGGTTACTGTGATTGGATGTTAATTATTTGACATTGTGTTGTTATTTCGCTGAACACTAGATGGTTTAATTACATTTTTGGCAGTGAAACGAGGCTACTCAGGTGAGAAAAAAACTCACCCAACTGTATAGCCCCGTTGGAAAATACAAAATTGGACTGTTTGAAAATGTGAAGAAAAAACAATACAAATAAATATATACAGTGGGGAGAACAAGTATTTGATACACTGCCGATTTTGCAGGTTTTCCTACTTACAAAGCATGTAGAGGTCTGTAATTTTTATCATAGGTACACTTCAACTGTGAGAGACGGAATCTAAAACAAAAATCCAGAAAATCACATTGTATGATTTTTAAGTAATTAATTTGCATTTTATTGCATGACATAAGTATTTGATACATCAGAAAAGCAGAACTTAATATTTGGTACAGAAACCTTTGTTTGCAATTACAGAGATCATACGTTTCCTGTAGTTCTTTACCAGGTTTGCACACACTGCAGCAGGGATTTTGGCCCACTCCTCCATACAGACCTTCTCCAGATCCTTCAGGTTTCGGGGCTGTCGCTGGGCAATACGGACTTTCAGCTCCCTCCAAAGATTTTCTATTGGGTTCAGGTCTGGAGACTGGCTAGGCCACTCCAGGACCTTGAGATGCTTCTTACGGAGCCACTCCTTAGTTGCCCTGGCTGTGTGTTTCGGGTCGTTGTCATGCTGGAAGACCCAGCCACGACCCATCTTCAATGCTCTTACTGAGGGAAGGAGGTTGTTGGCCAAGATCTCGCGATACATGGCCCCATCCATCCTCCCCTCAATACGGTGCAGTCGTCCTGTCCCCTTTGCAGAAAAGCATCCCCAAAGAATGATGTTTCCACCTCCATGCTTCACGGTTGGGATGGTGTTCTTGGGGTTGTACTCATCCTTCTTCTTCCTCCAAACACGGTGAGTGGAGTTTAGACCAAAAAGCTCTATTTTTGTCTCATCAGACCACATGACCTTCTCCCATTCCTCCTCTGGATCATTCAGATGGTCATTGGCAAACTTCAGACGGGCCTGGACATGCGCTGGCTTGAGCAAGGGGACCTCGCGTACGCTGCAGGATTTTAATCCATGACGGCGTAGTGTGTTACTAATGGTTTTCTTTGAGACTGTGGTCCCATCTCTCTTCAGGTCATTGACCAGGTCCTGCCGTGTAGTTATGGGCTGATCCCTCACCTTCCTCATGATCATTGATGCCCCACGAGGTGAGATCTTGCATGGAGCCCCAGACCGAGGGTGATTGACCGTCATCTTGAACTTCTTCCATTTTCTAATAATTGCGCCAACAATTGTTGCCTTCTCACCAAGCTGCTTGCCTATTGTCCTGTAGCCCATCCCAGCCTTGTGCAGGTCTACAATTTTATCCCTGATGTCCTTACACAGCTCTCTGGTCTTGGCCATTGTGGAGAGGTTGGAGTCTGTTTGATTGAGTGTGTGGACAGGTGTCTTTTATACAGGTAACGAGTTCAAACAGGTGCAGTTAATACAGGTAATGAGTGGAGAACAGGAGGGCTTCTTAAAGAAAAACTAACAGGTCTGTGAGAGCCGGAATTCTTACTGGTTGGTAGGTGATCAAATACTTATGTCATGCAATAAAATGCAAATGAATTACTTAAAAATCATACAATGTGATTTTCTGGATATTTGTTTTAGATTCCGTCTCTCGCAGTTGAAGTGTACCTATGATAAAAATTACAGACCTCTACATGCTTTGTAAGTAGGAAAACCTGCAAAATCGGCAGTGTATCATGCAATAGCCGGAATTCTCCCCACTGTAGATTATTTTTCAATGTGAATCACATTTTTATTTAGCGTACCCTCGACGGCATTGCCATATGCATACCCTAGTTTGGGAATACCTGGTGTAGAGAATAATCTAAACCACTGTGAAATATATTTTCCATAATCAAAAATATTGTATTTTCAGCTGTTTGAAGCTGGTGTTCAAAAACTAAAAGTAAAAGACACAAAAAATGAAACTTAAGGGAAGCATAGAAATAGCCGACAGAACAGATCTACTGCTTCTTAAGACTTGCTTTCAATGAGATTGACTGATCTATAACACACATGTGAATTTGGTCAGGACGCCCAGAAAGTGACATATGGCAACTTTAAGATACATTTTGTTTTGACAGAGGTAATTTTAACTGTCCATTGATCAGCACAGCAATTGATAAAACAGGACCATGTTCGAAACACAAGTGGTTCTGAGCTTATGTCAATATTACACAGGTAAGCTAACAGTTACAGAAATCAGGAATGAAGACAGGCTCTATCTATCTAAGCTACTGTGTCCAACAGCTACTGTGTCCTGTTGTTTTGCTGGGTACCTACTGACCAAAAAAGAATTATTATGATTATTATTTTTCAATTACATGTATTGCTAAAATAAAGGTTTAAGGAAATACATGCATGCACCACATTACTACAAGACAAAACAACTCAACCAAGCCTGATGGACTTGTAAGTATAAAAGCAAAGCTTGCTTTCATGACATTTTTGACAAAGCATGAAAAGGTTGACAAAGCATGAAAAGGTTGCGTAACAGGATAATGTCTTACTGTGGTGTGTGAAGAATCCAATAATTTACCTTGTATACGGTACAAATCACATTATTTTGGAAGCACCTCCTCTAAGGGCATGAATTAGGCTGTTTGAAAATGTTTTGAATGCTAAGCAACCTGCCTACACATAGTTTGAAGTACAATACCAACATAGCTATTATAGTAGGTCAAAGCTGTGTGCTGGAAATTCTTGGTGGAGTGTTGGTGGAATAGGCATTGTGGAGCTCATGTGAATTTCCTTTATTTTTAATATCAACTGAAATATTGCATTTACATAAGTATTCAGACCCTTTACTCAGTACTTTGTTGAAGCACCTTTGGCAGCGATTACAGCCTCAAGTCTTCTTGGGTATGATGCTACAAGCTTGGCACACGCGTATTTGTGGAGTTTCTCCCATTCTTCTCTGCAGATCCTCTCAAGCTCTGTCAGGTTGGATGGGGAGCGTCGCTGCACAGCTATTTTCAGGTCTCTCCAGAGATGTTTGATTGCATTCAATTCTGGGCTCTAGCTGGGCCACTCAAGGACATTCAGAGACTTGCCCCGAAGCCACTCCTGCGTTGCCTTGGCTGTGTGCTTAGGGTCGTTCCCCTGTTGGAAGGTCAACCTTCGCCCCAGTCTGAGGTCCTGATCGCTCTGGAGCAGGTTTTCCTCAAGGATCCGTCTGTACTGTTGCTCCATTTATCTTTCCCTCGATCCTAACTAGTCTCACGGTCCCAGGATTCACAAGATTCTCTGGTCTGATGAAACCAAAGATTGAGCTCTTTGGCCATAATGCCAAACGCCACGTCTGGCGGAAACCTGGCACCATCCCTACGGTGAAGCATGGTGGTGGCAGCATCATGTTTTTCAGCGGCATCCTTTAGGTGCCTTTTGGCAAACTCCAAGCGGGTTGTCAAGTCCACAGAGTAACTCTGGAGCTCTGTTTGGGTGACCATCGGGTTCTTGGTCACCTCCCTGACCAAGACCCTTCTCCCCCGATTGCTCAGTTTGGCCGGGCGGCCAGCTCTAGGAAGAGTCTTGGTGGTTCCAAACTTCTTCAATTTAAGAATGATGGAGGCCACTGTGTTCTTGGGGACCATCAATGCTGCATAAATATTTTGGTTCCCTTCCCCAGACCTGTGCCTTGACACAATCCGGTCTCGGAGCCCTATGGATAATTCCGTAGACCTCATTGCTTGGTTTTTGCTCTGACATGCACTGTCAACTGTGAGACCTTATATAGACAGGTGTGTGCCTTTCCAAATCATGTCCAATCAATTGAATTTACCACAGGTGGACTCCAATCAAGTTGTAGAAACATCTCAAGTATGATCAATGGAAACAGGATGCACCTGAGCTCAATTTGAGACTCATAGGAAAGGGTCTGAATAATTATGTAAATAAGGTCTGTTTTTTGCAAACACATTTGCAAAAATTTCTAAAAACCAGTTTTTGCTTTGTGATTATGGGGTATTGTGTGTAGATGGATGAAATATACCATTTCATAAATTTTAGAAAAAGTCTGCAATGTAACAAAATGTGGAAAAGGGGAAGGGGTCTGAATACTTTCCAAATGCACTGTATATCCATAAAATTGATGCCAGCTGACTCATGATTTCGACTGGCTGAGAATAGCTGCCTGCCTGTCTGTCTCGTCCTGATACAACACATTCATTACTATGGGACAGCTGGAGGTCCAATTTGAGCTCCTAAAATCACACTTTAAAAAATTATAAATAAAAAATGGATGTTCTTAGTCCACATTAATGCTTAAACCACATCAGGAGACCACTTTGAGGTCTGGGAATAATCTAAGAAATGTCTATTTTTGGGTGTAGTTATTCTTTACAGTAATTCAAGTGTGCACCTGCCAGAGACCATTGTATGGTTAGCAATATTTATGTAGCGCTCATGTGATTGCAGAGTTTGCAAAACAAATGGCTACTGAATAGACACATAATCATGAGGCATAGGGGAAAGCTTTTCCATCTCTACCAGAAGGTTAGGATTAGAATCATTGCTAAGGGCTAAAGTGTAGACATACGCACACAAACAACAGAGAGATAAGGATCAACCTAGAGGAAACCTGTTTTACATTAGGATGCATGTACCTGTCACTCTGTGACGGCATGCATGGTTTTATAACCTAGGGGCTTTGTAGGACTATGTACTTTGGCTTGCATCCAAACTATAAACATGAGAGAGAAAGAGAAAGGAGAGAGAGAAAGAGAGACAGACAGACAGACACATGCACACAAACAGAGAAGGGGACAAACAGAGACAGAGAGAGCGGGAAAGAGAGACAGATACAAAGAGAGAGTTGAGAATGTGAAGCATGCATAACCGCTAAATAGCACCCTCGAGCGTCTTGAGGGGCCCTCCATTCGGGGCTGAGAGAATCATAGAATAAACACCACAAAGACACACACACGCACTGCAGTCGGCAGAACAGGGCTGCTGTGAGTGACCTTCCACAGTGACAGTGTTGCCCATGGGAGAGATAGGCACAGGGAACTCAACCTGATTAATAATAAAGACCAGGGCCTGGATTCCCAAAAGCATTTTAAGCCTAAATTCACCGTTATATCCCAGAGCTGTCTCCAAAAACAATCGTTACTAAAGTTGCACTTAAAGACCCTTGTTATTTACCTCAGACCAATCGTAGAACAGCTAAGTTAGATGCTTTTTGCGTTACTTTATACACAGATCTCCACTAAACAAAGAATCAAGAAGTTTATCTGTCTCCCTGTGACCGCCGAGAACTCCAGAACCAAGTTGACTTCAAATACAAAGTAACCAATGTCTTTGCAATTGTTACAAACCCAGGATAAAAAAATGCTTCAAATGAAAATTGAGATGACTGCATTAAAAGAAAAATACAGTATAGGCTACATCCCTTTATACATGCATACTACATGACCAAAAGTATCTGGACAACTGCTCGTCAAACATCTCATTCCAAAATGATGGGCATTTATATGGAGTTGGTCCCCCCTTTGCTGCTAAAACAGCCTCCACTCTTCTGGGAAGGCTTCCACTAGATGTTGGAACATTGCTGCTGGGATTTGCTTCCATTCAGCCACAAGAGCATTTGGGATGTCGGGCACTGATGTTGGGCGATTAGACCTGGCTCGCAGTCGGCGTTCCAATTCATCCCAAAGGTGTTCGATGGGGTTGAGGTCAGGGCTCTGTGCAGGCCAGTCAAGTTCTTCCACACCGATCTTGACAACCCATTTCTGTATGGACCTCGTTTAGTGCACAGTCATTGTCATGCTGAAACAGGGTAGGGCCTTCCACAAACTGTTGCCACAAAGTTGGAAGCACAGAATAGTCTAGAATGTCATTGTGTGCTGTAGCGTTAACATTTCCCTTCATTGGAACTAAGGAGACTAGCCCAAACAATGAAAAACAGCCACTGAGACCATTCTTTCTCCTCCAACAAACTCTACAGTTGGCACTATGCATTGGGGAAGGTAGCGTTCTCCTGGTATCCGCCAAACCCAGATTCATCAGTCGGACTGACAGATGGTGGAGCGTGATTCATCACTTCCACTGCTCCAGAGTCCAATGGCAGCGAGCTTTACACCACTCCAGCCGACGCTTGGCATTGTGCATAGGGATCTTAGGCTTGTGTGCGACAGCTCGGCCCCGAAAACCCATTTCATTTAACTCCCGACTAACAGTTCTTGTACTAACGTTGCTTCCAGAGGCAGTTTGGAACTTGGCGGGGGGGTGTTGCAACCGAGGACAGACGATTTTTACACAACACGCTCTTCAAGCCCTCGGTGGTCCCGTTCGGTGAGCTTGTGTGGCCTACCACTTTGCGGCTGAGCCGTTGTTCCCCCTAGACGTTTCCACTTCACAATAACAGCACTTACAGTTGACCGGGGCAACTCTAGCAGGGCAGACATTTGACAAACTGATTTGTTGGAAAGGTGGCATCCAAGGACAGTGCCACATTGAAAATTACTGCGCTCTTCAGTAAGGCAATTCTACGGCCAATGTTTGTCTATGGAGATTGCATGGCTTGGTGCTCGATAAATTACACCTGTCAGCAACGGTGTGGCTGAAATAGCCAAATCCACAAATTTCAAGGGGTGTCCACATACTTTTGTATATATACTATTTCAATCACATTGAAATAAATTTCATGATAATTAAATGTAGTTATATTTTAGTAATTGTAGGCTACCGTCTGAAAATGTTGCCTCAATATATTTCATGATGTGTAACAACAAGTGCGCAATGATGTGCCAAATCTTGATTGAGTGCATTTTTATAGGTTAATTATAGGGCAATGCTTATAACTATTAGAATAAGCTGCCTCGATATTTGCAGCCATAGGAGATAATATCTCTCTAGAAGCTGATCCGTCGTCAGTATTGTGGAATAATTTGAATGTTAAGGTAAGATTTTATGGGAGAAAGCTGATCTGAGAGCAGCGTTGCTTTTCTTTCGATCCTATCAGTATCGACACGTCGTGACGCTCTTAGCAAATGTTCTCCCAGCTTAGTGTTTTGTGAAAGGCATGTTACATCTTCGGCCGTTGTTGAAACGATGCATCATTAAAACACTCGTAAGCCTAAATTCCATCGCTATCAGGAAACTGGGACGCTAGATTTCAATCACACCCACCACTGCAATGTTTACACTGTGTCTTTGTTTACAAACTAGTAACCACACACACACACACTTCTTATCCTACCAAGACTGTAGTTTTTTCAGTTTCACAAGATTTTGTTTGACCATGGGATAAAGGCCTACTGTAAAAACTAACACGGGATCAATTAATTTGCGCACCTAATGGCCATATTTACATAATACAGTGCCTTGCAAAAGTATTCATCTCCCTTGGCGTTTTTCCTATTTTGTTGCATTACAACCCGTAATTTAAATTGATTTTTATTTGGATTTCAAGTAATGGACAAACACAAAATAGTCCAAATTGGTGAAATGAAAAAACTTGTTTCAGGAATTTTGGGTGGGGGGGGAAAGTGGTGCGTGCATATGTATTCACCCCCTTTGCTATGAAGCCCCTAAATAAGCCCCTAAACAACCAATTACCTTCAGAAGTCACATAATTAGTTAAAGTCCACCTGTGTGCAATCTAAGTGTCACATGACCTGTCACATGATCTCAGTATACAGTTGAAGTTTACATACACCTTAGCCAAATACATTTAAATTAAGTTTCTTAGGTTCCCTGTCTTAGGTCAGTTAGGATCGCCACTTTATTTTAAGAATGTGAAATGTCAGAATAATAGTTGGGAGACTATTATTTCAGCTTTTATTTCTTTGATCACATTCCCAGTGGGTCAGAAGTTTATATACACTCAATAAGTATTTGGTAGCATTGCCTTTCAATTGTTTAACTTGGGTCAAACGTTTCAGGTAGCCTTCCACAAGCTTCCCACAATAAGTTGTGTGAATTTTGGCCTATTCCTCCTGACAGAGTTGCTGTAACTGAGTCAGGTTTGTAGGCTTGTGTCCCTGCTCGCACACGCTTTTTCAGTATTGCCCACAGATTTTCTATGGGATTGAGTTCAGGACTTTGTGATGGCCACTCCAATACCTTGACTTTGTTGTCCTTAAGCCATTTTGCCACAACTTTGGAAGTATGCTTGGTGTCATTGTCCATTTGGAAGACCCATTTGCGACCAAGCTTTAACTTCCTGACTGATGTCTTGAGATGTTGCTTCAATATATCCACATAATTTTCCTGCCTCATGATGCCATCTATTTTGTGAAGTGCACCAGTCCCTCCTGCAGCAAAGCACCCCCACAACATGATGCTGCCACCCCCGTGCTTCACAATTGGGATGGGGTTCTTCGGCTTGCAAGCCTCCCCCTTTTTCCTCCAAACATAATGATGGTCATTATGGCCAAACAGTTATATTTTTGTTTCATCAGGCCAGTGGACATTTCTTCAAAAAGTACAATCTTTGTCCCCATGTGCAGTTGCAAACCAGTCTGGCTTTTTTATGGCGGTTTTGGAGCAGTGGCTTTTTCCTTGCTGAGTGGCCTTTCAGGTTATGTCAATATAGGACTCGTTTCACTGTGGATATAGATACTTTTGTACCCGTTTCCTCCAGCATCTTCACAAGGTCCTTTGCTGTTGTGCTGGGATTGAATTGCACTTTTCGCACCAAAGTACGTTCATCTCTAGGAGACAGAATGCGTCTCCTTCCTGAGCGGTATGACGGCTGTGTGGTCCCATAGTGTTTATACTTGCGTACTATTGTTTGTACAGATGAACGTGGTACCTTCAGGCGTTTGGAAATTGCTCCAAAGGGTGAACCAGACTTGTGAAGGTCTACGATTTCTTTTCTGAGGTCTTGGCTAATTTCTTTTGACTTTCCCATGATGTCAAACAAAGAGGCACTGAGTTTGAAGATAGGCCTTGAAATACATCCATAGGTACACTTCCAATTGACTCAAATGATGTCAATTAGCCTATCAGAAGCTTCTAAAGCCATTTCATAATTTTCTGGAATTTTCCAAGCTGTTTAAAGGCAAAGTCAACTTAGTGTATGTAAACTTCTGACCCACTGGAATTGTGATACAGTGAATTATAAGTGAAATAATATGTCTGTAAACAATTGTTGGAAAAATTACTTGTGTCATGCACAAAGTAGATGTCCTAACAAACTTGCCAAAACTATAGTTTGTTAACAAGAAATGTGTGGAGTGGTTGAAAAATTTGTTTTAATGACTCCAACCTAAGTGTATGTGAACTTCCGACTTCAACTGTATATATACACACCTGTTCTGAAAGGCCCCAGAGTCTGCAACACCACAAAGCAAGGGGCACCACCAAGCAAGCGGCACCATGAAGACCAAGGAGCTAGCCAAACAGGTCAGGGACAAAGTTGTGGAGAAGTACAGATCAGGGTTGGGTTATCAAAAATATCAGAAACTTTGAATATCCCACAGAGCACCACTAAATCCATTATTCTAAAATGGAAAGAATATGGCACCACAACAAACCTTCCAAGAGAGGGCCGCCCACTAAAACTCACAGACCAGGCAAGGAGGGCATTAATCAGAGGCAACAAAGAGACCAAAGATAACCCTGAAGGAGCTGCAAAGCTCCACAGCGGCGATTGGAGTATCTGTCCATAGGACCACTTTAAGCCGTATACTCCACAGAGCTGGGCTTTATGGAAGAGTGGCCAGAAAAAAAGCCATTGCTTAAAGAAAAAAATAAGCAAACATGTTTGGTGTTCGCCAAAAGGCATGTGGGAGACTCCCCAAACATATGGATGAGACTAAAATTGAGCTTTTTGGCATCAAGGAAAACGTTATGTCTGGCGCAAACCCAACACCTCGCATCCCCACAGTGAAGCATGGTGGTGGCAGGATCATGCTGTGGGAATGTCTTTCATCGGTAGGGACTGAGAAACTGGTCTGAATTGAAGGAATGATGGATGGCGCTACATACAGGGAAATTCTTGAGGGAAACCTGTTTCAGTCTTCCAGAGATTTGAGACTGGGATGGAGGTTCACCTTCCAGCAGGACAATGACCCTAAGCATAATGCTCAAGCAACACTCGAGTGGTTCAAGGGGAAACATTTACATGTCTTGGAATGGCCTAGTCAAAGCCCAGAACTCAATCCAATTGAGAATCTGTGGTATGACTTAAAGATTGCTGTACACCATCCAACCCATCCAACTTGAAGGAGCTGGAGCAGTTTTGCCTTGAAGAATGGCTAGACATACCCCAAGAGACTTGCAGCTGTAATTGTTGCAAAAGGTGGCTCTACAAAGTATTGACTTTGGGGGGTGAATAGTTATACACGCTCAAGTTTTGTTTTTTTGTCGTATTTCTTGTTTGTTTCACAATAAAAAATATTTTGCATCTTCAAAGTGGTAGGCATGTTGTGTAAATCAAATTATACAAACCCCCCAAAAAGTATATTTTAATTCCAGGTTGTAAGGCCCCAAATAGGAAAAATGCCAAGGGGGTGAATACTTTCACAAGCCACTGTATGTTTGCATCTGTGCAAAATGTGTATCAGGGTTGGGGTTGATTCTATTTTGATTCAGTAAATTCAGGAAGTGATTCGAAATTCAAATTCAATAATCGAAAAATCAAATGCCCTATATATGGGTTAGCCTATTAGGCCTACTTTTCATCTGACAAAAGATCTGTTCATTCTGTGACAGATGTAGGTCTAGGCCTATTTGGTAACGGGGCATCTTTAACAAGGTTGGCTGATTAGGAAGACAGCTTCCGGTGTGAGATGGGAGCGATTGCATGTCTGCCAAACAGTGGTTTATTTGGGCTCATGGCTGGACAACATTACTGCAGCATTCCTGTGTAAAGTAGGCCACTGCACTGTCTGTCTGTCTACACCTGATGACAACTTGGAGCCGAGCCGGGTGGTTCATATGAGATACCGTTTAGATACAGACAATAAGAAGATGGACACACAGACAGACCATAGAAACACACGCACAAATCATAAAACATTGGATCAGATTGCAAAGCCATTACTCTATCGTTCATGTGTAAATTAGGTGATTGCTTTTTCTGTCTATATACACCCAATGACAACTTTGAGCCAGGTGTTTTGTGTGATATGCTGTTTCAATAGCCTACATACAAAGACAGACATTAAGACACACCTACAATTTTGGATCTGATTGCAATGCTTTCCAGCACTGCCCATACACATACACACTTGCAATTGCCCTGAGAATAGTGTGCCCAGTGTGTGTGTAGCATCAGTGCTCTGATACTGAGGAAGGTGACCACTGCTGATGTCATTCTGTACCATCAGAACACCATTATAAGAGAGACAGTGAGCACGGTCACACACAATAATTAAATTATTGTGGATAGTCAGGTTAATATAATAGTTAGTTTAAAAAGTTCACATGGTTTGCAAGAAGGATTTCCCTAATTATCCTGTTTTTACATGGATATATCTGAAATCAAGCTACTGATGGAACTTTTGATAAACGTGAAAACTAATTATAAGATGCATACTTCACTCCCGGGTAAAAGGCGTTGCATGTTCAATCTGTCATCTGCATTAGCCATGCAGCATTTACAGTGATGTGGTCTCTACAGAAGTCAGGGTATTCATACTTCTTGCGCTTTGTGGAAGCAGCGCATAACTGTTGTGAAGGAAGTTGTCAAGGAAGTGAGTTTGTGTTTATACAGAAACTTATGCCAACCAGTCATGTCAATGTGGAGCTTTACGGAGCCCTCCTTATTGTTACAAAATTTGAGCGTTACGGAGGTCATTTTGGCCCCTGCATGACTCCGGAGGCTCTGCAATTGCGTCACACCATCCATATGGCGTCTCCGACATTTTCAGATCAAGCATAAAATGGCTTTAAGAGGGAAGTTTGCGCTAACGTTACCCGGTGCTGGCACATGCGCAGATCAAATACACCACTGGAACGCGGAATAAGATGTCCATATAATTCAAAAGATTGCTCAGAAAACCAGGTGTTTTAATCGGCGTATTCTTACTTCGATTATGACCTTATGCCGATTAAGATAAGCAGAGTAAGGTGTTTACATGACTAATGTCATAATCAGTTTAATATCAAATTATTAGTGTGCATGTAAATGTACTTAGTAAGTAAGTAAGTAAGTAAGATACCAAACAAACACACACACACAGCACAGGGACGCTGAAACCAGTGAACACCAGCTATCACATATAAATCAGCTATAATAATGTTATGATGAGGAATTATGGTTGCCCAACATTTTCAACTGTCAAAAGAAAAAACAAAGCTTGCTACTCACTTGTCATAACTCAGTCAGTCAAAGGAACTGACAACACCAATGCCACACTTGGCCAGCATACACAAATTGTTAGCCAGCATGATATTAGCTAACCAACCAACTAACGTTACCTACAGTATGGCACCCATTTTAATACCAGTCGGTCACTAACTAGCCGACTTTCCAGATAAGTAACAAATTAATTACTTAAAGCTGCCAGCACTAGTCACGTGTATTATTGGTAAACACAGACAGTTAGAATAAACGATGGATCTGTCAACAAAAATGCAACAGTTAGCATGCTAGCTAGCTAGATAACTGGTTATCTCCCCATGCCCATTGTATATTGTTGTTAGCTAGGTACTGTACGAAGCTACTTACACATCGATAGTCGTCAGAATCTGTTTTAAAGAAAATACAGCGTCTACTGTCGTTATTTAATGGAATAATATTTTTACTATCCATTTCTTTTTACAATTTGCTAGCAATGTTTTGATGTTTGGACGTCGCTACACATCATGTGAAATTTGATGACATCAACTTCCTAGCTAGCTACAGTGCACGGATAAGGACAAACAGAATGGACGCTGCAAACGCAGAGTGATCTTCTTCTTTGGTATTATGTCGTTCGAACATTTTGTTTGTTCATGCCGCCACCTACTGTGCGGTAGTGTGTGGTCGACACGTCACATTTGGACATTTTTGTGATACAAAAATAAAAGGAAGGGAGAAAAGGAAACAATTGTACCACTAAACCTACACCTATATACCACTATTTCATAAAAACGTAAATTCACCACCCCATTCCACTACCTTGACCCTAACTGATTAACCAACAGTGCAGTTCAAGAAGAGTTAAGAAAATATTTACCAAATAAACTAAAGTAAAAAGTAATAAAAAATAACACAATAAAATAACAATAACGAGGCAGTATACAGGGGGTACCGGTACCGAGTCAGTGTGCGGGGGTACATGTTATTTGAGGTAATTTGTAAATGGAGGTAGGGGTGAAGTGACTATGCATAGATAATAAATAATGAGTAGCAGCAGTGTACAAAACAAATGGCGAGGGATCAATGTAAATAGTCTGGTGGCCATTTGATTAATTGTTCAGCAGTCTTATGGCTTGTGGATAGAAGCTGTTAAGGAGCCTTTTGGTCCTAGACTTAGCACTCCGGTACCGCTCGCTGTGCGATAGCAGAGAAAACAGTCTATGACTTGGGTGACTGGAGTCTCTGACAATTTTATGGGCTTTCCTCTGACACCGCCTATTATATAGGTCCTGGATGGCAGGATGCTTGGCCCCCAGTGATGTACTGGGCCGTACGCACTACCCTCTGTAGCGCCTTACGCTCAGATCCCGAGCAGTTGCCATTCCAGGCAGTGAATCAACCAGTCAGGATGCTCTCGATGGTGCAGCTGTAGAACTTTTTGAGGATCTGGGGACCCATGCCAAATCTTTTCAGTCTCCCGAGGGGGAGACCCTCTTTGTCGTGCCCTCTTTATGACTGTCTTGGTGTGTTTGGACCATGATAGTTCGTTGGTGATGTGGACACCAAGGAACTTGAAACTCTCAACCCGCTCCACTATAGACCCGTCGATGTTAATGGGGGCCTGTTCGGCCCGCTTTTTCCTGTAGTCCACGATCAGCTCCTTTGTCTTGCTCACATTGAGGGAGAGGTTGTTGTCCTGGCACCACACTGCCAGTTCTAAAGACCTCCTCCCGATAGGCTGTCTCATCATTGTCAGTGATCAGGCCTACCACTGTTGTGTCACAAGCAAACTTAATGGCAACCATGGCAATGAGTGCTAAGAACTTAAACACATGTAATTTTATCTTTGAAACATTTAATTGAAATACTGTACAATTCCATTCATTCCTATGGATGACTACTCCTACTGAGGAGTGCCAATATGACTGACAGGTAGCTTCAAAGCCTCTCAATGACCAATACATAGCATCAGCAATCCAGGGTTTATACATAGTACTTTATTGGTATTGACCCTTGATATGAGGTTCTCTCTTCTGATGCAGACTGTAGCTAATCCTTTCACATTCAATTATACTTGTCAGTAAGATGTATGTCTATCTTCGTGCATGTGCAAGAGGTAAAGGCTGGTGGCCAGCCAGGCATATGGCAAAATCAAGAGTCACCCTCATTTGTTGTAAATATTGAGGTTGTAAATCTTGAATCAACTTATCTGGTTTTCTTATGCAAACTTCCTCCACACTTTCTCATTTTAAAATACAGTAAAACTGTATACTTTTCTTAAATGTACCATGCTATTCACCTAACTGGTTATTACCATGTAATTAACCTTGAAATTATTTCCTTGAAATGAATTCCTTCCTTGTCCCTTGAAATGCAAAACACCCTTCAAAGGGATAGGTGACAGAGAAGTGACCAAATGATGAGGAATCCAGAGGAAAGCAAAACCCACATGTTGCAACACTAATTAGAGAGATAGTAGGAGGAAGAATACTGTGGGGGGTGTGACTGCTGTAAAGGCACAGCATGTCTTCAGGTATTTGCCAATGGGTAAGAGGTGTTGCTCTCGGTATCTAGACTTAAACTGGTTCTGTTCTGTTCAATGCTATTGTGCTTCACCACAATGGAATCTGCTGTAGGGGTGAGACTCGGAAACAGAGTTGGTGCTGACCTCATGCCAAAGACATTTTCAGAAACCTGTAATGAAGATTCAGTCTTTCGATATGCAGCAGTCCTGTGTGTTTTTGTATGTGAGTATGTATGTATGTGGGTATGTGGTAAGTACAAGGTAATATTGTCCGTTTATGATTGATTTAGTTTTGTTATTTGTGTAATAAGGTCTGTGTTTGTGATAGGTGTCCCTTTGTATGTGTGTGTGTGTGTGTGTGTGTGTGTGTGTGTGTGTGTGTGTGTGTGTGTGTGTGTGTGTGTGTGTGTGTGTGTGTGTGTGTGTGTGTGTGTGTGTGTGTGTGTGTGTGTGTGTGTGCGTGCCTGCGTGCCTGTGCGCGTGCGTGTGTGTGTGTGTGAAATATGTGTAGAGAGGCCCATTGTTGCCACTAAGCCCCAGCTGCACCCATCACCAATGGTGGCTTCAGAGCTTCAGAGACTGTCACACCCTGGGAACGATGAGGCAACACTGACATGCCTCTGTCTCAGTTCCCTAGAGATGAGGTTACAATGGGACAAAACAGAAGAAATACACACACTACACAGACACCACGCACACACACCTACATTCCTCCTCGCCTCTCACTCAGTGACGCCTGCTCCCTAACACATTTGTAGCACACAATATTGAATATCCTATGACTGTAATGCTGTGTTATAACGTGAAGTGTATTTGCAATTTGCAATAAAAGCATGTTAGGTGTGGGACAATAAACGTAATGATCAAATTGATCAGTACGCTCGGAAAGTATTCAGACCCCTTGACTTTTTCCACATTTTGTTACGTTACAGCCTTATTCTAAAATGGATTAAATTATATTTATTCCTCATCAATCTACACACAATACCCCATAATGAGTAAGCGAAAACAGGTTTGTAGAAATTGCAGTGCATGTCAAAGCAAAAGCCTAAGCCATGAGGTCGAAGGAATTGTCTGTAGAGCCCCGAGACAGGATTGTGTTTAGCCACAGATCTGGGGAAGGGTACCAAAACATGTCTGCAGCATTGAAGGTCCCCAAGAACACAGTGGCCTCCATCATTCTTAAATGGAAGAAGTTTGGAACCACCAAGACTCTTCCTAGAGCTGGCCGTCCGGCCAAATTGAGCAATCGGGGGAGAAGGGCCTTGGTCATGGAGGTGACCAAGAACCCGATGGTCACTCTGACAGAACTCTAGAGTTCCTCTGTGGATATTGGAGAAAATTCCAAAAGGACAACCATCTCTGCAGCACTCCACCAATCAGGCCTTTACTGTAGAGTGTCCAGATGGAAGCCACTCCGGAGTAATAGGCACACGACAGCCAGCACCTAAAGACTCTCAGACTATAAGAAACAATATTCTCTGGTCTGATGAAACCAATATTTAACTCTTTGGCC
The DNA here is from genome assembly GCF_045679555.1 of Salvelinus alpinus. Taxonomy (NCBI): domain Eukaryota; kingdom Metazoa; phylum Chordata; class Actinopteri; order Salmoniformes; family Salmonidae; genus Salvelinus; species Salvelinus alpinus. Next base: position 27,276,205 of record NC_092099.1, read on the forward strand.
TGAATCCCAAGCGTCATGTCTGGAGGAAACCAGGCGCACCATCCCTGCGGTGAAGCATGGTGGTGTGAGCATCATGATGTGGAGATGTTTTTCAGCGGCAGGGACTGGGAGACTAGTCAGGATTAAGGATTGAGGGTAGGAGCCCGGACTTGAACCCGATCAAACATCTCTGGAGAGACCTGAAAATAGCTGTCCAGAGCATCCGGCGACAGTACCCAGTCCAGAGCGTCTGGCGACAGTACCCAGTCCAGAGCGTCCGGCGACAGTACCCAGTCCAGAGCTTCCGGCGACAGTTCACAAACCAGAACCTCCAACGACGGGCCACAGTCCGGAACCTCCAACGACGGGCCACAGTCCGGAACCTCCAACGATGGGCCACAGTCCGGAACCTCCTACGACGGGCCACAGTCCGGAACCTCCAACGACGGGCCACAGTCCGGAACCTGCAACGACGGGCCACAGTCCGGAACCTCCAACGACGGGCCACAGTCCGAAACCTCCAATGACGGGCCACAGTCCGGCACCTCCAACGGCGGGCCACAGTCCGGAGCTTCCAGAGACGATCTCCAGTCCGGAGCCTCCAGCGACGATCTCCAGTCCGGAGCCTCCAGTGACGATCTCCAGTCCGGAGCCTCCAGCGACGATCCCCAGTCCGGAGCCTCCAGCGACGATCTCCAGTCCGGAGCCTCCAGCGACGATCCCCAGTCCGGAGCCTCCAGCGACGATCCCCAGTCCGGAGCCTCCAGCGACGATCCCCAGTCCGGCGCCTCCCGCGACGATCTCTAGTCCGGGCCTCCAGCGACGGTCCCCAGCCCGGGGTCTCCAGCGACGGTCTCCAGTCCAGAACATCCGGCGATGATCCACGCAGCGAGGGTCCCCAGCCCGGGGCCTACGGCGAGGATCCGCAGTCCAGAGCCTCCGACGATGATCCACGGGTCTGTGCTACAAGAGCGGATTCAGTGGAAAGAAGGGGGGCGGCGTCCAGAACCAGAGCCGTCACCGAGGTTAGATGCCCACGCAGACCCTCCCATATAGGTTTAGGTTTGCGGCCGGGAGTCAGCACCTTTGGGGGGGGGGGGGTACTGTCACGCCCTGACCTTAGTTATCTTTGTTTTCTTTATTATTTTGGTTAGGTCAGGGTGTGACGAGGGTGGTATGTGTGTTTTTAACTTGTCTAGGGGTTTTTGTATATCTATGGGGTTTTGGTATTGTCTAGGTAAATGTAGGTCTATGGTGGACTGAATTGGTTCCCAATCAGAGACAGCTGTTTATCGTTGTCTCTGATTGGGGATCCTATTTAGGTTGCCATTTTTCCATTTTGGTTTTGTGGGTTATTGTCTATATGTAGTTGCATGTCAGCACTTGTTAATATATAGCTTCACGTTCATTTTGTTATTTTGTTAGCTTGTTTAGTGTTTATTTCGTTAATTAAAAAAGTATGTATTCATATCACGCTGCGCCTTGGTCTCCTCACTACGACAAACGTGACAACTGGACCGTTTCTTTTATACTGTTTTTATATTAGAAAAACGTATTAGAAAGTCTTGTTGTGTTTTTGTGAGCCTGAAGTGTTTCCCTGTCAGCATTACTGTTCTCAGTTAATCCAGTACATTTACCAGCTGCAGGTTGTGACAGATCTTCCTATGGAAAATTGAATAGCATATCCAAGCAAATTATATCCATGTTGAAACACTATCATTTCAGATAAGTGGACATGTATGTCGAAGGATAATAACATGAGTTTTGGATACATACAAAGCCATGCCATGAACCCAGAGTCATATACAGTTTACTGCACACATATCTCTCTGCATGATGCGCTCTCCAATCAATGTACCTCTATATGTCTTTTACCACCACAACACCACCAGCTATCTCACCCATGACAACCTGAGTTATAGTTCATAATACTTCCATTGATAAATAACTTACAACTGTCAAGTTTTCAAAGTCCAAGTGCTTTCGTGATAAAGTAAAGGTGCTTTCAGTAATAAGAAACTGGATTGTTGTCTAGTAACATTCCCCAGCTTCCAACGTTACCAACGTAATCAGAGCAATACAAATAAATGTTTTGTCATACCCGTGGTATACGGTCTGATATCCCACGGTTTTTGGCCAATCAGCACTCAGGGCTCGAACCACCCAGTTTATAAATGTACTTGGGTGGTTCGAGCCCTGAATGCTGATTGGCTGACATCTGTGGTATATCATACCGTATATAATCACATTTATGACAAAACGTTTATTTTTTACTGCTCTAATTACGTTGGTAACCAGTTTATAATAGCAATAAGGCATCTCAGCGGTTTGTGGTATACAGCCAATATACCACGGCTAAAGGCTGTATACAGGCACTCCGATTTGCGTTGTACACAAGAACAGCCCTTAGCTGTGGAATATTGGCCATATACCACACCCCCTCGTGCCTTAGTGCTTATGTATCTACTTCAATTACCTCTTACCACTGAACATAGACTCTATACTGGTACCTTGTGTATATAGCCAAGTTATCATTACTCATTGTGTATTTATTATTACATCTTATTAATTTTCTATTATTTATCTATTTTCTTTCTCTCTGCATTGTTGGGAAGGGTCCGTAAGTAAGCATTTCCCTGTTAGTCTACACTTGTTGTTTACGAAGCATGTAAAAAATAAAATTTGATTTGATGTGTGTACTAAACATCTCACTATCTCAAAAGCAAAGAGCAACTACCTTCAGGCTATGCTCAAACCCTACACACCAACCTGAGCACTCCGTCCTGCCACCTCTGGTCTCTTGGTCGTCCCAAACCTACGGGGGTCAGCTCCCGCTCAGCCCAGTCAAAGCTCTTGTCTGTTCTGGCACCCCAATGGTGGAACGAGCTTCCCCCTGAAGCTAAGACAGCTGAGTCCTTGCCCTTCTTCCAAAAACGTCTGACTGAAATCCTATCTCTTCATAGAGTATCTTAAATAAAACATCTCAGTCTTATTCCCCTTAACCCCCCCCCCCCCCCCCCCATATAAAACATTTTTACTTTTCTTTTCCTACTAGCACTGACTTTGCTGATAACTTCTTTACTCTGGAAAAATGTACTTCCTACAGCTGTGATATGTAGTTGTCTCACCTAGCTATCTTAAGATGAATGCACTAACTGTACGCCACTCTAGATAAGAGTGTCTGCTAAATTACTAAAATGTCAAAAGAGATATAAAAATGTACTCTTGGGAGTTGTATTTGCATGGTCATAATAGTCAGTGAATGTTTCATGATCTTGCATACAGAATAGAGGGGTCTATTTCAATGCCCTGCAAATACCTTGAATCTGAGCTGGATGGATGCAGCGTATGCAGTTACAGTAGCTGAGAACAGATTCACACTTTCATGATTTCTTCTTACTTGATTACTTGTACTTCAATATGAGCAATTTTAATGCATGTTTCCCAAAATATGTTTGTTTTGTATCTTTAGTGTAACCTATGAGTTTCTGTGTGCTTTAAGTTGAATTATGTTTGACATGTGGATATATGTTACAGGTTCACTCTGTCTTTGTATGCCTTTAAGTATTTGTATAGGGTGAATAGGGTTTGTAAAGAAACATAAGATGGAGTGATCCCTGGACGAACATTAAATGGTAGGGAAATGTCAAACACTGGTTGAAATGTATTGGGGTCAGTTGGAGGATGATAGCTGTTGCAATTGTAATCCTGTTCCACAACATTCTAGGTGAAGTGTTGCTATAGGCAAAGAACTTGCATAACAAATTCATTTCATTTATAAAAAAGTTTAATTCTCAGTACAAATACAGAATCTTTCATACAAAAACATAATATAGTACATACAAAAACAGAGGAGTTTCACCTCTCCATAAATACCATGGCAACAGCAACATATTAACATGACCTCTTGGAATCCTTCATTATTCTCTATGCAGAAGAACCATCAGTTGATTTCAGTTCATTGGTCATATAGGACAGCAATGGGATCATAGGCAAGAATCTCTCAAGCCTCCTCCATTTAGCTAAGCACATAATAAAGAAACATAACAATAAGCAAAAATACAAGACCTGTACAGACTATTTGACACACTGGCAATATTAGACATGCGCATTTTCCCTTACTGGGAAGTTAAAAAATATAGCCAAATGTCTCTGAGGTCATCCACTTCTTCAACCTTGAAATATACAGCTCTCAAACATACAGTGTGAGGTAACAAGTTAAATACATCAATATTAAATAAATGTATACATGTGTATTATCTGTGTCACTTGAGCTGAAGGCATGTGGCGCCATTGAACACCGTGCATAAAACATAGACATGGTGGTAAAAAATCTGAGTGCAAACAGGTGTAGTGGAACCCGGATATACCACATAGCAGGTCAACCACAACATTACTATGGATCAACACAATATACCACAAAGGTAAAATAATACCACATATAGAGAGCAGAAATGTTTATTTCTGTCTCTCTTATTTTCTTTCTCTCTCCGTCCATTCAAAGGAATTTCATCAGTTATAGACTATTCAGTTCAGTTCACCTCATTCCCGCAAAATAATACACAATCGATCATCAGGGAATGAGAATCGATCATCGGGGATCATCGTTGCGCTGCATTTTAGTAGCATCCAATGCCGATCTCCTGCTTGTAGCGGTTGGTCAGGGTATTGGCCTGTTGCGTCAGCTTGGACAGCACCCCGTGGAGCCCCGTCATGTGGAACTGGAACTGCTTCTGCAGGTTATCCTCGTCTTCCTCTGACGACACCTCAGAATCTTCCTCCGCTGAATCCAACCGAGAGATGGAAGCCCGGCTCTTCTTTCGCTTCTTGGCTTCCTCGGCGCGCATCACTCCCCACTCGATGTCGCAACGGATAGACTTGAGCAGCTGGTAGTAGCTGTACATGTCGCCGTCCTCGATGTCGCTGTTTCCCGAGCTTTTCAGGGCGGCCATCTCCCTCTCCTCTTCAAGGGGGACGTCCCGCAGCAGGCTGGGCACCATCACCGTCTGGTCCATGTTGTTGACGGCACCGATGAAGCGGTTCATGGAGTTGAACAGGGAGTTCTTCTGCAGGTGGGATTCTGAGAGCTGCATCATCTTGGCGACTGTTGTTGATTCTTGAACTTCTTTAACAAAATGAAATGTATAACTGTCAACCAGAGCTGGATAGTTCGTTTCTTCTACTTTCTAATCGGCTTTGGAAAGCGGCTTGTCCTTTTGTATTAAATTATTAAACGGAGCTATGAAGAGAGTTTGGCAGTTGTTCTTGTTTCTTCTTTTGCCTATTCCTTCTTCTTTTCGTTTCTGTTCTGACTCTTACTGGTCCCCGGTCGGATCTTTATAGAGCAGGTGGATTCGTGTCCAAGGGCGTGCCCAGAACCTGTTTGTCAGGATTATTCTTCCTCTACAGTAACCGGACTCCAATGAGCTAGTACACATACAGAAAAAACATGTTGGCATAGTTTGCATGAAGGGGATTGGCCTCCCAGTAGCGATAGGCCTACTATCCGGCCCCTGCCCAGTAAGAAAGCAATGAATGCATCTTCTCCAAACCAAATGATAGCAGGCTCTATGTCCGCGCAATTGTCAGCCTGTGTTGCGCATCAGCCACTCAAACACAACACAATGGTTTATAGTGAGCTTTCTCAAAACATTCACACACCAAGCACACTAAAAACGAATTATAGTTTACATTGCAATCGAATTCAAACTTCATTCACATTGGCCTATATTTTGCTCTCATGTATTCCAATACAAAAATGACTGATGCTACATCAAACCCCGCAACCTCACCGGACAAACCATTCAGGGCGAGGTCTGACCTAGCAGAACGCCATGTTATGAATATTCATGACGAAAGCTATCAGCCCACAACCGTACCTCCAATTGAAACCAATCATATGTTCGGCTGTCTGTCTCGGCACCGGGACTAGCTCTCTATTGACCAATCGGTGGGTGAAGGAGGGAAGCGAAGCGCTGGATCCTTGCCAATGGGGAAAGCAGAGGATTAACCCTATACATTCCACTTTTTTCTTGTTGGAGACGAGTCCGCAAGGTCTGTAATGTTAGGACATAGGCCAACACTAATAGGAGGTTGTCAGAGTAAAGTTATTAATCCATCTCCTGGATCAGCGATTTTTCCAAACTAGGCTGAACTATATTTTAAATGTAACCTTTATTTAACTAGGCAAGTCAGTTAAGAACAAATTATTTACAATGAAGCCTATTGAGATGCAGTGCCGTAGAAAAAATAAAGTTATTCTATTCTATTATATTCATAACAATGTTATCATCCCATTCATATACAGTATCTATCAGCTGCTTTGCCTTTGACAGTAATTATTACAGTTAGAGCCAAACTAATACCCCTATTGCCCTTACCATGAAAGACTGATGAGAACAGCTGAAACTACCCCCACCCCCCTGTAGGTCAATAGTTTACCATCAACAGGGGAAATCAACAGAGACCGGTTGCCCCACATAGAGAGAACTCACTGACATGGTAAGCAAAACACCACAACAAGCGGGCGGAAATGATTCAGCCCAGCCAGTCTGAATTCTAATCATAAGTTAACACTTACAGTTAACCACCAGCACAATCAACACATGACAGAAATAGCAAACAACATGCTTTCAGTCACCACAAAATTATTATTTCTTGCAACCAGGGTGCTGAATCATTGTGACCACAGCCTGGTCCATCTACATGATGTAGAACAGCACTCACCAAATATATTTATTTGGCCTATGGTAATCCTTGAAATAGCTACATTTATGAGGACTTTGCACCTCACTCTTAGATGAATTAGAAGAAGAAATCAATCAAGAAGAACAATCTGTCAGTACTGTCCAAGCAGTCACATCAAGCAATGATTCATTCCAGGTAGTACCATTTAGCAGTAATGATTGGGCCTGATAAAAGTAGAAATAGAAATATGAGTTTGCACTCGTGTGTCACACACATACACTCACAAATACACAAATGCACATGCGCACACACACACATAAAGATGCAGGTCGGAGATAATGGGTGTAGAGAGAGTGTTCTGGAATGTCTGGAGAGAAACTATACAGATTGAATCAGTGTTCTAAACACTGAACTGCTCAGCAAGAATGGGAGGAATGTCAACATACAGTACATGACAAAACCTGCTTAGTCAGTCGATCTCTCTCGGTCTCACCCTCCCTCCCTTCCTTCCATTCCGATAATTATACTTCTCAATTTTGCCTCTGCTCCTCTTAAAGCCGTCATCTGAAACAGTTCGTAACAGTTTGTGCATATATTATGGCGACATTTTGTGACGTTTTTCTTTTTTTTGGTCTTCGGCAAGGTTTTTTTGGGGCTGTTCTGAAGACTACTCCCCTTCGTTGGTGATTGGTCAACAGTAGGGATTCTTCAATTAAATGTTTGTCGGTGATTGGTCAACAGTAGAGATTCTTCAATGAAGTGTTTGTTGTCATACTACGAGTTGTGTAAGAAGGGATTCAATCGACCACGCCCACAATTTGGGGAAAACAAAAATTATTTCCTATTGAACCCCATTCTAAAAGAGCCAACTTTGTCCTCCAGTTTTTGTCATACAGAAATAACAAAACATGCTGTGTCATTCAATGTACATATAACCTGGTAAAAAATCTCGACCTACAGTTTGCAATGCTCCCACCCAAATAGAACCTGCAAGAAGAGTCCTGTGGCTTCAGGCTATTCGGTGTGAAAGAGTGGGAAATTGTGGGGACCCGGTGTCCAAGTAGACTTCACATAGCCAGTGCATGTTAACTAGCTAGCTAAATATCGCCCGGTGGGCCAGCTACAGTTATTAGGCACCTTGTTGGCTAGTTAGCTAAAGTTGTCTATCTATCTCACAAAGGACTTGTGGGATCAATGTTTTCCCCATACAAAACACAAACAGTTTATTCCATGAGTGCATCTGTTGTACATGACTAATCAAATGACCTGTGAAGTCTGTTATACATGTCTACAGTAGGCTAGTACTTTTCAGACTGGGCTAGTAGACAATGTGTAGTGTGTAGTCGGTGGCTAGCTAAGACAGAGAAAGAGGACGGTAGAAGTTGAACACTTTATTTAATTCATTTCAATATAGCACATGGGTTCATCATGGATTCGGCACAGATCTCTGATCGTGCTGGTGAATGGTAGTTGACCGTGTCGGCTAGAGATGATGTGCAGGAGCTTCCTGCAGGAATTTGTAGTATTCCTGAGGTCTTCTCTGTTGCTTATTAGCATTTAAATAAATACAAATTGCACGGTTTTGTTTTTCAAGAGAAGGTATTTTAAGGGAGGATGTGATTGGGTTGGTTTTCAAATTCTTTGTGGAGCTGTGTAATCTGAGGGAAATATGTCTAATATGGTCATACATTTGGCACGAGGTTAGGAAGTGCAGCTCGGTTTCCACCTCATTTTGTGGGCAGTGTGCCTGTCTTCTCTTGAGAGCCAGGTCTGTCTACAGCGGCCTTTCTCAATAGCAAGGCTATGCTCATTGAGTCTGTACATAGTCAAAGCTTTCCTTAAGTTTGGGTCAGTCACAGTGGTCAGGTATTCTGCCACTGTGTAGTCTCTGTTTAGGGCCAAATAGCATTCAACTTTTCTCTGTTTTTTTGTTAATTATTTCCAATGTGTCAAGTAATTTTCTTTTTGCTTTCTCATGATTTGGTTGGGTCTAATTGTTTGCTGTCCTGGGGCCATGTGGGGACTGTTTGTGTATGTGAACAGAGCCCCAGAATCGCTTCCTTTTAGGAGGATGTAGAATTACCGGCCCTTTTCTGGATTTTGATAATTAGCGGGTATCGGCCTAATTCTGCTCTGCATTATTTAGTGTTTTACGTTGTACAAAGAGGATATTTTTGCAGAATTCTGCATGCAGTGTCTCAATTTGGTGTTGGGCCCATTTTGTTAATTTTTGGTTGGTGAGCGGACCCCAGACCTCACAACCATAAAGGGCAATGGTTTGTATAACTGATTCAGGTATTTTTAGCCAGATCCTAATTGGCATTTCCTTTTGATGGCATAGAAGGCCCTTCTTGCCTTGTCTCTCAGCTCGTTCACAGCTTTGTGGAAGTTACCTGTGGCGCTGATGTTTAGACCGAGGTATGTATAGTTTAGGGCAGGGTTCCCAAAGTCGGTCCTGGGGCCCACCCTGGGAGCATGTTTTGTTTTTGCCCTTGTTCTACACAGCTTGTTTAAAAGATCTAAGCTTGATAATGAACTAGTTACTTGAATCAGCTGTCTGGTGCAAACCCAAAACGTGCACCCTGGGCCCAGGGCTCGAGTTTGGGAAACCCTGCTGGTGTCTAGATGGAATGTTATTTGTGATCCTGGCATCTGGACCTTTTTTGGAACACCATTATTTTTGTCTTACTGAGATGTACAGTCAGGGCCCAGGTCTGACATAATCTGTGCGGAAGATCTAGGTGCTGCTGTAGAACCTCCTTGGTTGGGGACCGAAGCACCAGATCATCAGCAAATAGTAGACATTTGACTTCAGATTCTAGTAGGGTGAGGCTGGGTGCTGCAGACTGTTCTAGTGCCTTCGCCAATTCGTTGATATATATGTTGAAGAGGGTGGGGCTTAAGCTGCATCCCTGTCTCACCCCACGGCCCTGTGGAAAGAAATGTGTGTGTATTTCGCCAATTTTAAACGCACACTTGCTGTTTGTGTACATGGATTTTATAATGTCGTATGTTTTTCCCCCAACACAACTTTCCATCAATTAGTATAGCAGACCCTCATGCCAAATTGAGTCAAAAGCTTTTTTCTCTGTCTCTCTCACATTCTCTCTCTCTCTCCTCTCTCTCCTCTCTCTCTCTCTAATGTAATGAATGTCACATATCATCTGCATTTTTTGGGTGTTGTCGCTTCCGGTTTACAAACCCTCACACCATTTTGAGCACAGTTTCAACAAATTATTATTAAGTAACTGGTTACACAGCCTTTTTTACTTTACTCAAGTGTTACCTGAACTTAAAATGTAGTGTCATGTTTATTCAACTAGAAATTATTATTTGGGCATCTTCACTAAAATGGCTGTGGAACTAGTTACACACACACGGTGCTTTTGTCATAGAATCATTTCAATGTACATATTTGACACACGATGACATACATGATTTCATTGTGCATGTTAATTTATACAGTAATTATTATTTAGCATGTACTAACCTGGGATTTGAACTCACAGCATTCCAATCTTCATGCTATGCCACCATATCTGTGTCAGTTATCAGTTCATCTGACTATTCTCTCATCATTGATTTGATTGACTTATTTCAGCAATATTAAAGTTTTCTGTCTAGTTGTCTAATGTTGCTGGGGTATATTACTCTGTTTTAATGTTTCTCCTGAATCCCTATGATAAATACAATTGATTTGCTTCATTGTTCATTTAACAGAGCTCAGATTTACTTTCGATTGCAAAGTATAGCAATACAGGTAAAATCATTCACACAGACATTGTGGCTTGGCAAGAAGATCAGTATTCTGTGAACCAAGAAGTTGTGTGTTCAAATTCCAGGTGAGGACAATAATAATTACTGTATAAAATAACATGCACAATGTATGAACATTTGAGCAAACACATTATTTTACGTTGACTGAATTTTTGTCTAAATTTCAAAAGTTGGAGCTAAGTTTGGGGCAACTAAAAATGTTAAGTTCAGGTAACACTTTGATTGAAAAGTTGAGTAAACTCAAAATGGCTGTGTAACTAGTTACTTAATAATACTAATTAGATGAAACAACTACAATTTTTTTACAGTGCAGCTTGGCTGATCCTAGATCAGATAAGGAAAGATAAAGGTCAGCACCACCCAGGATGGTGCGGCCGTGACCGCAGGGTTGGACTGATTTCAAGTCAGAAAGGTGGATTTAATTTTTTTCTTCAAAGATGTCAATAAACTTAAGGTGAAAAAGCCTTTGAGTGACATCCATTTGTTAAGGGTAGCCTACATACACACATACTCTATGTACACGTGTAGAATAATAATAATAAGAAGAAGAATAAAAAGTACACACACAGACACACACTGTTTGGCTTGATATGACCCAAGTCCTCGACATCTGAACGTTTCTGGATTACGCTTGGTAATCTATTAATGTCTGGAAAACATTCTCTTATAATGTTCATTCACAGTCACAACCAGGAACTAGATTAAAATGTCCCCTTCCTTTATGTTCTGGGAAAGCTTTGTATTAGCTGGCACACATGAGGGGTGTCAATGAATGTAGATTACAGGAGACATTCCTCAATTGCATGTGAGGGATTCGACTCCCACTGATTACAGCTGGTGTCATCATCCCACAGGCTGAGAGAGATGGGGAGAGAGATAGATGGACAGCATAGAGATAGGAGAGAACAAGAGAGCTAGAGAGAGAGAAAGAGAGGGAGGGAGCATCATAAGAGAGAAAATGGGAGAGAGAGGGATGAGTCTATCATAATCAACAGGTCATTTACAGTTTATGCTCAGATAAACTGTGTGTGTGTGCAATGTGTAATGGTGCATTCCATGTTCACGATTCATAGAACACGTAATTCCCCCCATCCCATTAAGTCACGCAGAGCGGGGGAGGAGAAGGGAGAAGGGGGTTGGCACTGTGCCGGGAGATGGCACGGTGCCGGGAGATGACGGCACGTGCCCTCTATTAGGGGACGCACTGACATGCTGATATGCCGGTAATTTGCGTAACGAGATGAGAATTTCTCGTTTAGCTGTCTCCCTGGGTAACGGCCACTCACGCCCTCATCATTTCCCGTCCCCAACTCCGCACCTCCACACCACAGACAGACACACAGATGTCACGGCTGGAGAGCCTCACAGTGTTCAGCTGCGTCCATATGGCTGACCCGAAGCCGAAGCTCAAGGTTGACCCAAAGCCTATATAGCCTATAAAACAATGGTTTTATTGGTGTTTTCAATTAAGGTGTTTGATGTAGGAGGATGGAATGGGTTATGATAGGTCCAGAACATACTTACAGCATACATTTGACTAAACAGTATGATCTTAATAGACTAGTAGAGTAGCCTATTCAGTCACTATGATTAGAATCAATCGTGCTTCTGAAAGCGCCATTCGGAAATCCACTATCTGCCATCGATTGAATCTCAGACATAGGCTACTTTGATCTGACAAGGAGTTGCTGATGCCATGCCTTACTATCTGAACATCTGACAGGTTGTTTACGCAGTCCTGTCACATGATCTTGTCATATAGCCTACATACTGTATCTGACATGACGTGATTAAAGGTCCAATGCAGCTGTTTTTATCTCTTCTCTTCTCAAAGAGCAATTTCTCAAGCAAGAGAAAGTCAAGGTATTGGAGTGGCCATCACAATGCCCTGACCTCAATCCTATAGAAAATGTGTGGTCATAACTGAAAAAGTGTGTGCGAGCAAGGAGGCCTACAAACCTGACTCAGTTACACCAGCTCTGTCAGGAGGAATGGGCCAAAATTCACCCAACTTTTTGTGGGAAGCTTGTGGAAGGCTACCGAAACGTTTGACCCAAGTTAAACATTTTAAAGGCAATGTTACCAAATACTAATTGAGTGTATGTAAACTTCTGACCCACTGGGAATGTGATGAAAGAAATAAAAGTGAAATAATCATCTCTACTATTATTCTGACATTTCACATTCTTAAAATAAAGTGGTGATCCTAACTGACCTAAGACAGGGAATTTTTACAAAGATTAAATGTCAGGAATTGTTACAAACTGAGTTTAAATGTATTTGGCTAAGGTGTATGTAAACTTCCGACTTCAACTGTAAAAGAAAGCAATTCCCAAACCTTCCATAACAAAGCAATCACCTACAGAGAGATTAACTTGGAGAAGAGTCCCCTAAGCAATCTGGTCCTGGGGCTCTGTTCACAAACACAAACAGACCCCACAGAGCCCCAGGACAGCAACACAATTAGACCCAACCAAATCATGAGAAAACAAAAAGAAAATTACTTGACACATTGGAAATAATTAACAAAAAAACAGAGCAAAGTAGAATACTATTTGGCCCTAAACAGAGACTACACAGTGGCAGAATACCTGACCACTGTGACTGACCCAAACTTAAGAAAAGCTTTGACTATGTACAGACTCAATGAGCATAGCCTTGCTATTGAGAAAGCTCTCAAGAGAAGACAGGCTATGTGCACACTGCCCACAAAATTAGGTGGAAATTGAGCTGCACTTCCTAACCTCGTGCCAAATGTATGACCATATTAGACATATTTCCCTCAGATTACACAGCTCCACAAAGAATTTGAAAACAAACCCAATTTTGATAAACTCCCATACAGTATCTTCTCGGTAAAATACCAGTGTGCCGTCACAGCAGCAGTATTTGTGACCTGTTGCCACAAGGGCAACAAGAGAATAACATTGTAAATGTTGAATTGTAAATTCAACCCATATTTATGTTTATGTATTTTCCCTTTTGTACTTTAACTATTTGCACATTGTTACAGCACTGTATATAGACATAATATGACATTTGAAAAGTCTTTATTCTTTTGGAACTTCTGTGAGTGTAATGTTTACTGTAAATTTGTATTGTTTATTTCCCTTTTGTTTATTATCTACTTCATTTGCTTTGGCAATGTTATGTTTCCCATGCCAATAAAGCCCTTGAATTGAATTGAATTGAATTGAATTGAATTGAGAGAGAGAGAGAGAGAGAGAGAGAGAGAGAGAGAGAGAGAGAGAGAGAGAGAGAGAGAGAGAGAGAGAGAGAGAGAGAGAGAGAGAGAGAGAGAGAGAGAGAGAGAGAGAGAGAGAGAGAGAGAGAGAGAGAGAGAGAGAGAGAGAGAGAGAGAGAGAGAGAGAGAGCAGTGGCCCGGGTCATTCCAGTACAAGTAGCAGAAGATCTACACAGCTCAGTCAACCAACAAAGCGCCTTGGTATCAGTTGTTACGGTTTGTACTGATACCTAAGCGCCATCCTGTGGTTAGTCAAAAAATCCTTGACTTTTTTGCAGTCTCACCTCATAGATTTGACTTACATTTTTGATGTTGAAAAAAAAATAAGTGCAAAAGTCAGAGCCCTCTGTGGTCTACGAGCTCAAAGATACTTCACTTCAAATAAAGTAGATTTGCTTCAATGTGGACACAAATATGAAAATGTGTTTATCTTGTCTGACCCCCCCATCTCGCTCTTGCTCTCTCTCTCTCTCTCTCTCTCTCAGTGTAACCACTCCACTGTAGTGCAGCGGGGGACTTGGTAACCACAGGAGAGTATGTAATGACAGTAATTTTCTGTCTGATCCCCACCAGCAAACACACTCCTGCTGAGTTGGGGGAAAGAATAGAGCGCACACACAGATGCATGCACACACACACACACATACACACACACACACACACACAATGGAGAAAGAATATAGCCCACACACAGATGCATGCACACACACACACACATACACACACACACACACACACACACACACAATGGAGAAAGAATATAGCCCACACACAGATGCATGCATATATACACACACACACACAGATGCACACATACACACACAAATGCACACACACAGGACTGGTTCCATGACCTCCAGGGAGCCCCCATTGATTTTGTTAGTCATTCTCACTCCGATATCATATTAATATAGCATAAGTCATTACAAAATGTGTAGAATTGCAGCAAATGAGCTTTAAAATTGCACACATTTATCTCTACAACCTTGCAAAATGGGTAGAATTAAAAACCATGAATTTCAGACCATTGTATTAGTGTAAATCTAGGCCCTCAAAATAAGGCCTTATAAATACTTGATATATGTGCTTAAATATTTTTATTTTTATTGATGACATATTCACTTATGATCTGACTTGAAGATCACAGGACTGAAAATGTATGAATGCAACAACCCTTACCCTGTCAATAACAAATACAGTCATGGGTGGTAACTCTACAATTCACTCGAAAGGCAAGGCACTCAGGGAAATATGCAAATAATGCTTTACACTAAGCAGTGTGTTAATTTAACAATGAAAAGTGTGGCCCATGTATAGACACTGGACCAGTGTTAAATTTAACACTGTCAGTGTTGATTTAACACTGGAGAATTTGCTGTGAAATTGCAAAGTTCCCTCTCTGCCCCATGACAAAATGTGTAGAATTGCAGAAAACTTGCTTTAAAACTGCTAACCTTTTCTCTACGCCCCATGGCAACATGTGTAAAATTGCAGGAAATTAACTTTAAAACTTAACATTTTCTCTCCATTGTCAAGAGGGGGGCCACTAAAATGTTTTGCTGCGAGGTGGGGAGCCCCCCAACCAAATCTTGCTAAGGGCCCCAAAAGGCTAGAGACAGCCCTGCACACACAAAGCAAGTGACACTGAATATTTTTTAATGGTCAGTCTGAAGAGTCAAGTAATGTAGTTCATGTGATTTATGCTATTTTTGTAGTTTGAAAAACAACACATTTAAAATTGAATAAAAATACATAAGCATTCTTGGGGACAAATCAGTTAATTGGATTGAAGTGAAACTTAACATCCATCATTATTGTTCACTATATTTGTCAGTAGGCTCTCTTTGGTCTTCCTAGCCACTTTGTGAAAATGAAAAGTAAGACATGTAGAATAGAAAATTGTGTCAGCTCTATTCATTCCATTTCTATCTGGAACATTGAAGACTTTTTCACATTCCGAGTAGCTCTCAAGAGGAGTTTTGGCCATCCCTTGTATAGATTTACTGAAGAGGAGTTTTGGCCATCCCTTGTATAGATTTACTGAAGAGGCGTTTTGGCCATCCCTTGTATAGATTTACTGAAGAGGAGTTTTGGCCATCCCTTGTATAGATTTACTGAAGAGGAGTTTTGGCCATCCCTTGTATAGATTTACTCAAGAGGAGTTTTGGCCATCCCTTGTATAGATTTACTGAAGAGGAGTTTTGGCCATCCCTTGTATAGATTTACTCAAGAGGAGTTTTGGCCATCCCTTGTATAGATTCATTCAAGAGGAGTTTTGGCCATCCCTTGTATAGATTTACTGAAGAGGAGTTTTGGCCATCCCTTGTATAGATTTACTGAAGAGGAGTTTTGGCCATCCCTTGTATAGATTCATTCAAGAGGAGTTTTGGCCATCCCTTGTATAGATTTACTCAAGAGGAGTTTTGGCCATCCCTTGTATAGATTCATTCAAGAGGAGTTTTGGCCATCCCTTGTATAGATTTACTGAAGAGGAGTTTTGGCCATCCCTTGTATAGATTCATTCAAGAGGAGTTTTGGCCATCCCTTGTATAGATTCATTCAAGAGGAGTTTTGGCCATCCCTTGTATAGATTTACTGAAGAGGAGTTTTGGCCATCCCTTGTATAGATTCATTCAAGAGGAGTTTTGGCCATCCCTTGTATAGATTCATTCAAGAGGAGTTTTAGCCATCCCTTGTATAGATTCATTCAAGAGGAGTTTTAGCCATCCCTTGTATAGATTCATTCAAGAAGAGTTTTGGCCATCCCTTGTATAGATTCATTCAAGAGGAGTTTTAGCCATCCCTTGTATAGGCTTAGCAGTCCAGAAAGGACTTGTTTTGTTGTGTAGCAATAACTCCACCCAGGGTTTCAGATCTGTGAGAAAACCAGGGCATAAGGAAGGAGGTGAAATGCATCCGTGTGTTTGTTGTGGCATTGAACAATGACGTCCTAGTGAGCAATGACGTCCTGTCTTGTTTAGTATTCAATTCTCCTGCTTTTGCTTCCTACTAACACGCTACAGAGGGTAGTGCATACAGCCCTGGGGCCAAGCTTCCTGCCATCCAGGACCTATATAATAGGCGTTGTCAGAGGAAAGCCCATAAAATTGTAAGAGACACTAGTCACCCGCACGGCAAGCTCCGGTACCGGAGCACCAAGTCTAGGACCAAAAGGCTCCTTAACAGCTTCTACCCCAAGCCATAAGACTGCTGAACAATTAATCCACCGGACTATTTACATTGACCCCCCCCCCCTCTTCCATTTGTTTTGTACACTGCCGCTACTCACTGTTTATTATCTATGCATAGTCACTTCACCCCTACCTACATGTACAAATTACCTCAACTAACCTATACCCCCGCGCACTGACTCGGTACCGGTACTCCCTGTATATAGCCTCATTATTGTGTTACTTTTAAAAAATGTTTACTTTAGTTTATTTGGTAAATATTTTCTTAACTCTTCTTGAACTGCGCTGTTGGTTAAGTAAGTATTTCACGGTAAGGTTTACACTTGTTGTATTCGGCGCATGTGACAAATAAAGCTTGATTTGATATGATTCATGTCAGAGTTCTTTAACACAGAGAAAGAGAGAGGTAGGAAGAAGGTTAGAGATAGGGAGGAAGAGGGAAAAGGTGGGAAGAGGGAGAGCTACAGGGGGATAATGGAGGTGAAATGTAAGAGGGGGAGGATAGAATAAGAGGACAGAAGGAGTAAGAGAGAGAAAGAGAGTGTAGAGAATATACATCCCATCACTACAAACACAAAAAGAACGAGACACAGCGATTCAGCAGTAAAGTTATGATGATCTTTTATTAATACAGTGATCACTGATGGTTACAATATCAACAACTGAACACACTGTATTGGCATGCAGGGGTGTCATGCACCCCAAAAATCTGAGTGGGCACAAATTACATAAGGATGGCTGGGGGGGTGGTCTGGAGTGATGGGAAGATGGATAATTTTGCATTTTTCAACCACCTGAAAACAGCTTTTTCCTGCAATCTAGAGCCATAATCATTATGTCAAAAAATATTTGTATTTTTCTGCATATCTAAGCATACCTCTTGAGCTGTCTGTATAATCCTGACAGGTGTCTTTTTTTTTAAAGAACTAATTTTCTTCTCTGATCTCTGCAAAAATCTGAGTAAAAGATTGAAAGGAATGTGAGTCTTATTCAGTACATTTAGTAATTGCTTGCTTTTCTAAAATCTACCAGCCTTTTCAGCAGGCATGCCAGCTAAGATAGTTAGACAAGCTAGCTACTCTAACTTGATTGATAGCCTGAAACGACTTATTGGTAGCTAGTTATGAGGTTGGGAGATTGGGAATTTATCTGGGCTAGGTAAAGCCAACAACAACAAAATGTTTTACCAAAAAATGTATACATCTTTTTTAACAGGATATGCATGATGCCTCTGTTGGCATGCTATAATTGCTGGTGCTGAGTTATTTAAAAAGGTTGGCTACAAAACAGTGTTTTAGCTTTTCGTTAACGCTGCAACTTTGGATTGCAATATTTATTGACTGGTCACGTTTGTTTTGTTAGTTTGGTACGATTTAGTGATCTACTTAATAACAGTTAACTGGCTTTCTACTCTGCTGGAGGTGTGGAAACTGGGGACCCAACCTGTTCACGGGATTTCACATAATCCATCCATTTTAGGGAAGGAAATTAATTTCAATACACTGGCAGTTCTTGGTAGCATTTTATTTAAAGGTTCAGCTACCGGTTGTTTACCTGGTATATGGAATGGTGCTCCAATTTAGTATCAATGAAACAAATAAATGATCCATAGGTTATTATTGTGTAATTACCGTTTTACCATGCAATTTCTATGTACATACCAGTAATCCCTTCTATAAAAGAATTTCATGCAAAATAGTTGAGATTTGAATAACCCAGTATTGTAAATCTGAGTCATTAGTGAAAACAGCATACATGGAAGAGACCCAGAACCAGGGCTGAGATCCCTTGTATAGACGGGTTGGTTGTTTAGCAACAAAACCGAACCATGTACAACTAACGGGGCAAAACATACGGGGTTGGCTTGGATTGTTGACAGGTCAACTATATTTCGTCTCCAATGTTTACTGAAAACATAAATAAAGTTGCACAATGAGCACTCAAATGCATTGTTACAGTTGTTGGTTAGCAAGTTAGCTCGCAAATTTTTGCCATAATAGCATAGACATGAGAAACACCTCAAAACAAGACAAGTACAAGAGCAAACGAGCCACTTACGATTCCCCACATGTCAGTGTTACTAGCTATCTGGCCATCCAGAACCATAACAACACACAGCTTCTGCCCCAATGAAGCACACGCATTGTTTTCATGACGTTGTCAGCGAACCCGTCTATAGCACAGAGGTCCCAGCTGCCTCTGTCATGACTCTAAGACATGGACATACATACATACACAACACCATAAGAGGCCCCAGTCGGAGCGTTGAAATCATATCATTGACCTGAGCCTTACATCTATATGAGCATTGGCTGTATCTCAAATGATACCCTATTCCCGGTTGTACACTCATGTCGGGATTCCACCGCAACTCTTTCTCACTCACACACACGTGCACAAACATGCACAATCGTAAGTGTGCACACAGAAAGGCAGACATTCAAAAAATGAAATGTCAACAATACATAAATTAAGCAAAAAGTAAACATAGGCCTATATATCTCAACATGTGGCACAAAAACACATAACATCAATAAAATCAATAAATAATGCTATTTATCAGAATCAGACAAAACTAAACATACAAATATTACAAGAACATACAAATAAATCCAAACAGCACAGTCTTCCAGACCAAAGTCGGCACACACAAATCATGATGTGTTAATATAATAAATGATAAATAATCTAGGAGCGCGTAAGACAGAGGAGGTAAGTGGAAGGAGCTATAGGAATGGAATAAATGGAACGGTATCAAACGTATGAAAACCACGTTTGACTCCATTCCAGCCATTACAATGAGCCAGTCCTCCTATAGCTCCTCCCACCAGCCAGAGTAGGCCACATTTACACATCCACAGACCAAATCAATTGCACAGTTCATTGTTATCTAATGTCATAGATATGGACACAATAGTCAGATATCATCCATGTAGCAGCGAAAAAGCAAAGATGCAAATGAAAGGCTAAAGTTAGCTCTAAATGCTCTCTCAACGTTATATCAACATATCTTCTCTAAATGTCTGAAGTTTAGGTATTTACGGTGATCATGAACATCATGACAATACAGTGTATGTCGGTTACTGTATATATTTTTATGTGGGTTAATAATGTAATGTCTATTCAAATATGTGCATCGCTTTGGAGATGCTAGGGCCTATATGGAGCATGCCAGACCACAAGGGGGAACTATGAGAGGACAGGGAGACACAGGGGTCAAAGACTGCTAAGGAGAAGGATGAAGTTGCCCCTTAGCACTAATGCAGGGTCAGATATTCATTCATTATCCTAATGGTTAAAGTTAGCATCAAGGGTGGGGTGAGCTGATCCTAGACCTGTGCCTCAGGGAAACTTCTCCACAGTGTCAGAGACTGCTAAGCTCATATGGAGTAGGAGGACGTTGCCCCTAGATGCTGGTCCAAGGTCAATCTTGTGTTGGGGAGGGTAAGCTGATCCTAGATCAGTGCTTACTTGCAACTTTTACCAGCAGTCATTCAGTGAAGGAGTTTAAGGTACTGAGAGAAGCTCATGGCACAGTAGCATTAAGGAATGGTGCTTATTTACAATAAGTTTCAATAATGAGAGAGAGAGAGAGAGAGAGGGAGTGAGAGGGGGGAGAGAGGGAGAGGGGAGAGAGGGAGAGAGAGTTTTAGTGATGCAATGTGCTAGTGTTGTGGGGATCTTCTGTCCCAGTCTACCAAGATGTTGTTCGCCCTCTCCTCTTCATCTCCCTAAAAACAAACAACCACATAGGCTCTTAGATGTGTTTATAGTGTGTGTGTATAGTGTGTGCATGTGTGTGTGCGTGCGTGTGTGTGTGTGTGTGTGTGAGTGAGAGAATAGTCACTAACCTGCTCTCCCAGCTACACCATCTCATACTGATTAGCTGTAATGATCCTGGACAGACAACATGCCAGCAACATGCCAATCAACTGAGAAGGAGAGAGAGAGCGATAACTAGATCAGTGTTTTTCAACTCCAGTCACTGAATACCCCCAGCAGTACACATTTGTATTGTCCGGGGCTACAATAAAATGTGTACTGTTGGGGTACTGGAGGATTGGAGTTGGGAAGAACAGCTTCAGATTACAGTAGACCTTAAAAACAGCACTCATATCAACACACATGTGCATTCTCTCTATCTCACCTGTGAGAAGGCGATGCCAAAAGTCACTCCTGCAATGATGGCCATGTTGATCTCGAGGAAGGAGGTGACCAGTTCATAACAGCCCTGAAACACAGGGGACGGGTTAGTGTGTAACACAGTGGATGGGTTACAGACAGACACACACACACACACACACACACACACACACACACACACACACACACACACACACACACACACACACACACACACGCACGCACGCACGCACGCACGCCCGCACGCACACACACACGCACACACACACCTGCTGGTTGATCTTGGTGTGGTTTATGGTGGTGTTGCGGAGGTCCTGTGGGCTGCAGTCAGAGGAGTTGGAGCAGCAGCTCAGGGGAAAGCCGTTAGCAGGGTAGTACACACTGCCCAACCAGCTGGTGTAGTTGTACACCCCACAGCAATGCAGCTGGAGAGAGACACACAGACAGAGATGTGATTGAATTGTGTATTGTTGTTAGAATAGTAGTTTTGTTGTTGTTGTGACTCACGCTGCTTTGGACGTTGTCCACAACCAGGCTCTTTTCATCCTCAGCATCATAGTTCAACACCGCGTCAGTATACGTCCTCAAGAAGGTTCCCTTTATCTGTGGACACACACGCACAAACACGCAGGCACACACGTGATGTGACGTATTTCTATTGGAAGGTAAGCGGCTGAGATGGGGCCAGATGAATTGTGGGTAATGTATTACAAATGGAGAAACTGACCTCATGACGAAAAACAAAGCCAGAGATCCCAGCCACCAACTCAGCTAGGAACACCAGGGACAAGAACATTGCATACTGTAGAGAGATAGAGAAAGAGAGATGGGTAGAGAGTGGGGAGAATTTTTTTAAATAAAAATAATCCACACACACAGTTTGGGTGTGGTGGGGACAGGCTAGTGAGTGAAGCACTCTATGTGTTATGTACACTACCGCTCAAAGCTTTGGGGTCACTTAGAAATGTCCTTGTTTTTTAAAGAAAAGAAAACATTTTGTCCATTAAAATAACATAAAATTGGTCAGAAACACAGTGTAGACATTGTTAATGTTGTAAATGACTATTGTAGCTGGAAACAACAACCATCACTCCTGTATTCCAATAGCACGTTGTGTTAGCTAATCCAAGTTTATCATTTTAAATGGCTAATTGATCATTAGAAAACCCTTTTGCAATTATGTTAGCACAGCTGAAAACTGTTGTCCTGATTTAAAAAAGCAATAAAACTGTCCTTCTTTAGATTATCTGGAGCATCAGCATTTGTGGGTTCGATTACAGGCTCAAAATGGCCAGAAACAAAGAACTTTCTTCTAAAACTCGTCAGTCTATTCTTGTTCTGAGAAATGAAGGCTATTCCATGCGAGTAATTGCAAAGAAACTGAAGACCTCGTACAACGCTGTGTACTACTCCCTTCACATAACAGCGCAAACTGGCCCTAACCAGAATAGAAAGAGGAGTGGAAGGCCCCGGTGCACAACTGAGCAAGAGGACAAGTACATTAGAGTGTCTAGTTTGAGAAACAGACGCCTAACAAGTCCTCAACTGGCAGTTTCATTAAATAGTACCCGCAAAACACCAGTCTCAACATCAACAGTGAAGAGGCGACTCCGGGATGCTGGCCTTCTAGACAGAGTTGCAAAGAAAAACCCATAACTCAGACTGGCCAATACAAATAAAAGATTAAGACAAAAGAACACAGACACTGGACAGAGGAACTCTGCTTAGAAAGCCAGCATCCCGGAGTCACCTCTTCACTGTTGACGTTGAGACTGGTGTTTTGCGGGTACTATTTAATGAAGCTGCCAGTTGAGGACTCCAGATACTCAACTACTCTAAAGAAGGACAGTATTATTGCTTCTTTAATCAGAACAACAGTTTTCAGCTGTGCTAACAATTGCAAAAGGGTTTTCTAATGATCAATTAGCCTTTTAAAATGATAAACTTGGATTAGCTAACAACATGCCATTAGAACACAGGTTGGTTGCTGATAATGAGCCTCTGTACACCTATGTAGATATTTCATAATAAATCTGTCGTTTCCAGCTAAAATAGTAATTTACAACATTAACAATGTCTACACTGTATTTCTGATCAAATCTATGTTATTTTAATGGACAAAAAAAGTGCTTTTCTTTCAAAAACAAGGAGACCTTAAGTGACCCTTAACTTTTGAATGGTAGTGTAGATAATTACCATTGTGTTTCTCCAACTGCTCTGGGTTAATCAGCATCAAAAC
Organism: Salvelinus alpinus; assembly: GCF_045679555.1. Taxonomy (NCBI): domain Eukaryota; kingdom Metazoa; phylum Chordata; class Actinopteri; order Salmoniformes; family Salmonidae; genus Salvelinus; species Salvelinus alpinus. Next base: position 27,299,465 of record NC_092099.1, read on the forward strand.
AATGCTTCACAACCCCAGCTGCAGATTCCCAGATCCAGTGTGTGTGTGTGTGTGTGCATGCTCCTCTCCTCCCTCTCCCCTCACCAGTTTGAGCATCCATGGGCTCCCCCTGCAGGTGGCGAAGCATCCGAACAGGCCGAAGACGATGATGACAGTCCCAGTGCCGATGAGGACGTATGGAGCATTGGTGGTGTTCTCAGCTATCAGAGAGATATAAGGGCCCAGCATAAACTTCCCCCATACTCCCACTGCCAAGAGGATCGCTCCTGTGATCTGAAGAACAGAAAGAAAGAGAGAAACAGAGCGGGAAAGGAGATGAGTGAAAGGGGAGAGGACAGAGAGAGGGTAGGTAGTAAAGGGGAAACATATGAGCAAAGAGTGATGACGATGGGTGGAAAGAGGTGAGAGAGCAGATGGAGGAGACAGAGGAGGAGAGGGGAGAAGATGCCAGACAGATGTTGATATCCAGAGGTACACTATTCAGCCAGCAGAGTGCAGTGCTGCTACTGATGGTGCTTAGACCAAAGACTAGAGAACACCCCCCATGGCTCAACAATGCATAGCCACCCACCCTCTGCCTCTCCACAGTATGGAACAATGAAGTTTCCCCTGGACACAGATCTAAGATCATTGTTTTGAGTGTAATTGATAGCAGGTTTAAATGTCGTTATAAACTGGCTGGTTTGAGCCCTGAGTGCTGATTGGCTGACAGCCATGGTATATCAGACCATGTGTATGACAAAACATTTATTTTTACTGCTCTAATTATGTTGGTAACCAGTTTATAATAGCAATAAGGCACCTCTGGGGTTTGTGGTATATGGCCAATATACCATGACTAAGGGTGCGTTGCATTGTGCCTAAGAACAGCCCTTATCTGTGGTGTGTTGGCCATATACCACAAGCCTTCGGGTCTTATTGCTTAATTATACCATGGAATACTCCTTTCTGATTGGTTTGAAAGCCATTCTAAAGCGTGCATTATTTCCCTATAACACACAGTACTTTTACACGGTAGAATTCAATGGCTATGATTATTTTTTACGTTTTGTTTGAGCTGCTTTTGAAAGCAAAAGTCAAATTGAAAACAGTATTGGTATTGTTGAATTCGATTTTCATAATAGCAAACTAGGACTCATGGTTTGGTTAGCTAAACTAGCAAGTCTGTTTGGTTACCACGGCAACTACTGTAGCTATCTAGTAAACTTCCTTCCTACTGGCAAATGAACACATTTCTAGTTGCAAATGTGTTAAATTATAGCCATGGTATAAAAGGGATAATCAACTCGGGGCTCTAAGCGTTCCCTGGAAAATAATACAACTCAGTGGAAGGTCTGTTCCACTCTGCTAATGCGTTGTGGAAAACACCTTCCACACGTCGTTCATTATTTTCCACAGAACGCATAGCCCTTGTTATTTATCCCTTACATAAGTGATAACTAGAGCAATCTTTCAGCTTGTCCTCTCTGACCAAGGAGCAAATAGCAGTTGTTTCTAGGTGTCATAACAGAGAGGGGAGTGCAGAGAAAGAGACAGAGAGAGGGAAGGAATGGGGGAGAGGTTTAAGGCGAAGGGATGTTGATCCTTTTTCTGTGGAACACACATACACACACACGCACACACGCACACACGCACACACACACACACACACACACACACACACACACACACACACACACACACACACACACACACACACACACACACACACACACACACACACACACACACAAAGAGGGAGCGAATCAAAAGAACCCTTTGATCCAGAGCGAGCCGCTTCCTCCTGTGGCACTGCTCTTAGCATTTCTAATGAAGGCCACTCATAAAGGAGTGTGTTGTGTGGGCCAGCTAAATGCCCGTGTCCCAGCTGGGGGTCCGCTGCTTTTTGGGACAGGGTACAGAAGGGGTGCCGATCTGTTAATGCCACCCCACTAGCAAAGCCTGTTGCCAACTCATCATCAGCCCCCTACCCCCCACCATGAGGTCCCTCTCTCCTGCCGGCTGTCATACTGCCACATAGCAGGCCTGCACACACATCCACATAAGCAGAACCACACAGGCACACAAACAATGTGACATAGTTTTACTGGCAGGTGTACAGGCCCAATTGTGGTCTAAATGTATTTTCATTACCTGAATGAGGTACAGTGCTGGACTGTAGCAAACGTCTGCACATCATAAGACTAGTTATCAAGGCCTTGATTAGTTGCATCAGGTTTGTTAGTGCTGGGCTGGGACAAACATGTGCACCCGTTTGGGATGGAAAAACACTAGGAGAGGTGTCAAGGACAGGGACCGTTTGACTGGCAGGGCCAGAGTTAAACTGTATCCATGGTAACAAACATCCATCTCTGAGGTGCTGCAGTATCCAAGCAGAACTCAGCCAAAACATACAAAAAAGCTCTCCTCCTCTCTTTGTCATTCTAACCTTGTATGAACAGCAGGTGGCAAACCCCCCCTCTCCATAAGTCTAAATGTACTAACTGCCCTCGAAACCTGGACTGTTCTTCACAAATTAAAAGACTGAGGCACTACAATCCCTTAAAAACCACAAAATGATAACACTTTTTATCAAAGCACCACCACAGACCTAAATCAATAAAATGTCCCTATTATCTCTGAATATGTTTATTTCTCAACCATTCATAAGTAATGACACCAACACAGACCAAAGGGCTCGGTTTAGTAATGAGTGGTAACACAAACACTGCATAATCTGTACTGTATAGCTGGTACTACATAATGTACAAAGTATAATAACAATGCTCATACATTTATCACTGTTGGAAGTCTTGCGGTTTTAATGTGCGTAGGGAACTTAGCAGAGAATCAATTAGGCTCCACCTCGTGGCCTGTGTGTGGGCTTGTACTGAATGATCTGGCATCATTATAAGAATACTGCCTTGATAATGGTTTATTCTATTGTTCTAGTATTGCTGATATTCATCTTCTATCTTATTTAACAAGAATCGCTTGCTTGTTTCTATAAACAAGAAACAAAAAGTAGTTATCAGGTAGGCTAACTATCATGTAAATACGATTTTACCAAGGGATTCAAGATTTTTTTTTTTTTTTTTCAGAATCTTTTGGGACTTTGTGAGAAATTATAATATCTTAATCATAAGTTATAATTGGGGGCACACACATAAGATAAGTGCACAAACCAATTTCACACACTAATAGTCATATGTTCATGCCAGCTGTTCTGCGGTGAGGTGACAACAGGGGGTCATATGTATGCCCTTGTCCAATGGCCCTGAGAGGTGAGTTCTGCATGTTAAGGAGTGTGTTGTTGCCATTTTGTTATGTTTTTTTTGTCATTGTACCAGTATACTTGCTCCTCTACTGATTGATCAATGTCTATCAATCTATCTGTCTCGTCTTTGTATTATAAAAATCCTTCCATCTATTTTTTAAATGTAACCTTTATTTAACTAGGCAAGTCAGTTAAGATCCAATTCTTATTTACAATGACTGCCTACACCGGCCAAACCTGGACAACGCTGGGCCAATTGTGTGCCGCCCTATGGGACTCCCAATCACAGCTGGTTGTGATACAGCCTGGATTCAAACCAGGGTGTCTGTAGTGACGCCTCTAGAACTGAGACGCAGTTCCTTAGACTGTTGCGCCACTCGGGAGCCCCTATTGCATTGATAGTCAGGCCAGATGATAGACTAGACAGTGTGTTTGTCTGCATGCAATATAGCTGATGTCATATGTTGAAAACAGAACCCAGGCTAGGGCTGCAGGAAGTGATGATGTTGTTGTTGTTGTGATGCAATCGACCATTGTAGAGGTTGCCCTTAGTCCTAGATCTAGGATCAGATGACTCTAACAATCTGAACCATTAGGGCTATGAAGAAAACATTGGACTCTGTACCACAGGTAACGAGGCAAAATCTAACTAATAAATTCCAATGCAATCTGGTAGATTACTCAGAAACCAGCAACCATGGCAACATGAATGACCCCTTTCCCCCCAGTCCCCAAAAGAGAAAATATGGCCCACTTGGTTAAAACTGGTTGAATCGACGTTGTTTCCATGGCATTTCAAAAACAACAAAAAATCAATGTGATGACCTTGAATCAACGTGGAAAACTGATTGGATTTGCAAAAACTCATCAACCTAAGGGAATTTCGTCTTTTTTTCACCCAACTTTTAATGTAATTCCAATGACATGGTGACATATTTTGTTGATTTCACGCATAATTCACGTTAGTCGAACACTTAACCAAATGTAAATCAAAACTAGACATTGAAATCAGAGGAGGTTGGTGGGAGGACATAGGAGGACAGGCTCATTGTAATGGCTGGAATGGAACAAATGGAATGGTATCAAACCACCTGTTTGACTACGTTCCATTTATTCCCTTCCAGCCATTACAGTGAGCCTGTCCTCATATAGCTCCTCCCACCAGTCTCGTCGGGGAGTGGGGGAGGGCTATTTTTAACATTAAAACATGCCAGTGTCTCACATACCCCAAGTCTGCCACCTGCACTACTGGAGACCACACCGTGTGAACTAGAGTCTGAAGCACTCGCCGGATGACATTAGCTGTGGGGCGGCAGAGTAGCCTAGTGGTTAGAGCGTTGGTTGCAAGTTCGAATCCCCGAACTGACAAGGTACAAATCTGTTGTTCTGCCCCTGAACAAGGTAGTTAACCCACTGTTCCTAGGCCATCATTGGAAATACGAATTTGTTCTTAACTGACCTGCCTAGTCAAATAAAAAAAGCTGATGACAGTGAAACTCAGGAACCAAACTATCTGAAGAATTCCAAACCAACACCCACCCCTCTGACCTCAGCCCATTCCAAGATGTAGACACCCTGACCTCTGACCTCAGCCCATTCCAAGATGTAGACACCCTGACCTCTGACCTCAGCCCATTCCAAGGTGTAGACACCCTGACCTCTGACCTCAGCCCATTCCAAGGTGTAGACACCCTGACCTCTGACCTCAGCCCATTCCAAGGTGTAGACACCCACCCCTCTGACCTCAGCCCAAGGTGTAGAAAGAGCATCTCTCAGGATAAGAGCTGCACATAAACACTGTGAGTTTTGTTTTGGTTTGACTGTAGAGGGATTATGTTTCTACTGACTACTGTTTCTCATGTAGCCTAATAGACACAGGAGTTGGCTCAAGAAATACATGCTATGGTATGACAATGATAGTCTCAGGAAACATATGACAAACGTATAAGAGTGAGTCAGTCAGACCATAGTATTAGGAATTAGAATACTAGAATGGACAACCCTTCTTATGACAGTATAAAAAAGGTCAGCCATTTTGGTAAGGGAGTTGGTCAACCCATAGAATTAGGAATTAGAGTACTAGAATGGACATGAACCTTCTTAAAATGGGATAAAGGTCAGACATTTTGGTAAGGGAGTTGGTCAACCCATAGAATTAGGAATTAGAATACTAGAATGGACATGAACCTTCTTAAAATGGGATAAAGGTCAGACATTTTGGTAAGGGAGTTGGTCAACCCATAGAATTAGGAATTAGAATACTAGAATGGACATGAACCTTCTTAAAATGGGATAAAGGTCAGACATTTTGGTCAGGGAGTTGGTCAACCATGGTTTGCCAGTGCTGTGATAAGAACAATATTATGTAAAATAATGAATTTCAATAATATATCTGCACTGTATGTTTGTTAGAGAGCTATCCAGCCAGTTTAGTGGAATGATTCCATTAGTTTTTCTTCAAATTAACTGCCAATATGCCAACATGCCATAAAAACAATGCTGTCAATCCACAGCCATACACTGACTAAAATCCACTGACTTAGACAGCTGACTTAGACAAGTTGTAAATGCAACAAGTACTGATATTGTATCATATAATAACACTCCCAGCTTTGGAAGATGTAAACATTTATGGTCTGTTAAGTTACATATATTTTAAATACTATTTATACATATTTTCTGTTTTATAAAACCAGTATAAACTGTATTTAGTATTATATGACAATATTTTGCAGTGACAGTACTTCTTTTACACCATGTTTTAATATCACATGAATTACTTTAATTTTCCAGCATAAGTAAAAGCAGGGAATGCATTACCTCAACTCTGGACCTCAATGCCAGTTCCACTGCATTTGTTTTATTGTTCCCCTCTAATCAGGGAATGATATAGACCTGGGACACTAGGTGGGTGCAATTAATTATCAGGTAGAAAAGAAAACCAGCATGCTCTGGACCTCATAGGGTAAGAGTTTAATACCCCTGACCTATGCCTATTCGGCCATTCTTTCCAATTAGACTGGTTTGGATTTATCCCTGACCAAAATGGCTGCCATTATCATATCATTCTGGATCTTTGAAGGTTTGTGACATAGAGATCCTATTAAATTAATAGAGGGGCTATGGTCAAAACAAACAACGTAACAGGATATAGACAAATCATTTCAAGTGGGCTGTAGGATATGTTTACAAAGTCAGGTGCACATCCATGGCGGGGCTGTTGATGCAGGCAAATCAGGCTATATAGTGCCACACATCCAGTATGGTTAGTCTAAATCAATGACAAAACATTGTATGCTGGTATAATGACCAATGACTAGAGCCTATGCATACTGTAGCCTTGGCATTGACGGGATGACTTCCATGTTGCTACGCACCAAATGATGGAATGTGGTCCCGTGTGGCTCAGTTGGTAGAGCATGGCGCTTGCAACGCCAGGGTTGTGGGTTCATTCCCCACGGGGGGACCAGGATGAATATGTATGAACTTTCCAAATTGTAAGTCGCTCTGGATAAGAGCGTCAGCTAAATGACTTAAAAATGGACCAGACAGAAACCGTTACATGAGTGGCTGCTGATTTGCCTGCATCAACAGCCTCGACTGATAACCTCTGCCTATCTCTGTCACTACAGAGAAGCTGCTGCGCTCTATATTCTACGCATATGTATTGCGGTCATACTGACAACTTCGAAATAGAGAGCAACATTTCGCGAACTGGAGTCGGTGACAATGTGCGCAATAAGCCTACAGCTGGGCTGGACAGCTGAGGATGTCGCATTTCTCCAAGCGTGTGGTTGTAAACATTACCCGATAAGAAGTCATCATCATAAAAGGCACAGCTGAAACACATTTATAGCATTACATGCACGGTAGCAAGAAGTCCTATGAAGACAAAAGTCCACCCTCGAATTAACTGAATTAATCATCCATATAGAAAAATAAAGGTAGGCTACCCCTTTCGTCATAGAGGGCACGTTGGCATGCACTTATTTTCTATACGGGTACACCTCACATGTCTGCATCTACAACGACAACTATCTCCCCAAGGCTTACATTGGGGCATGGATAAACCGAGGGTAACGTTAACTTACCCAAAATACGAAGGAGTAAACGATGAGGAGGGTTTTGAGAAAGGTTATCACTGGTTTGGTCTCCATTATGCCCAATGCCATACCACAGTAAACTGAAAAGGAGGTTTCTGCAAACGTTGCGCTACCATGACTCTCCGCTGGAGGACATTCACAGCGCAGCCGCCAAAGTGCCCCATTAACCACTGATTCAGGGTCAGATATTCTTTCTCCGTAATAGTAGGTAAGATTCGCTTTGACAAGGGTTATCTGTTCCTAGATCTGATCTGTGGTTATGAGCAAATACCTCGAGAAACAACACAGCTCCATTACACCCTCTGGCGTGCGTTTCCAAGGGCAGTATTAGCAGCCAGGGGTGCGTTCATTACGGTAGAACGGTGTTCAACGTTAAATAAAAAAAATTGCATACAAGCAGTTTAACTATGATTTATGCAGTGCATGGTCGAACTAATCAAGTGTCAGGCCCTGGGAAATAACATTTTAAAGGACCCCCTATCTGCGTCAGAAATAATATTTTAAAGCAAATGTTCTGCAATTCTAAGCATTTTGCCTTAGGGCAGAGATACCATTTAGCATTGTGCCTGAGGGCAGAGATACCATTTAGCATTGTGCCTGAGGGCAAAGATACCATTTAGCATTATGCCTGAGGGCAGAGATACCATTTAGCATTATGTCTGAGGGCAGAGATACCATTTAGCATTGTGCCTGAGGGCAGAGATACCATTTAGCATTTTTCAGGCTTAAATTACCATGCTTTTAAATTCAAAACAACATTTTCGGGGAATAAAATAAGAATTTTGTTATACCAATATCCCTGTGGATACCAATATCCCTGTGACCCCCCCCCCCCCCTCCCCCACCCCGGCCCATCTTGTGCAGCTAAAGGGTTATGAAGAACATACATTGTGGATGAATAATTACATTTTATTGCACCCTGTAAATATTTTCCATGGATCCCTTGTCCAAAATTCCTGTCATCTGTTGTTGCTACGATGCAATATTCATAAACATTCAGTTGTAAAAAATGGCTGCGGACCCCCTGCAGTACATCGGACACTTCTTTGGGAACCCCTGGCCTAGCCTACTCTGTCTAGTTGTAGATGAAGTAGTAGGGTACTGTGTCTCTCCTACATATCTGGGAGTCATATGCCACCCTGTGGTCGATGCAGTACACAAGCACGAGGAAACAAATATGCATCAATGCCTGGAATGCTACGGTACACCAGAAATCGTTAGTCATTCGTCTGGCTAAATCCTGTCAGCCGAAAATGTTGCCACTGGAATCACTACCACTCCACCGATGTGTATGACTCATTCATACCTGGCAGTGGAGACACGGTGATTAAGAGGGCGGGGCGCGGTTCAGCCATTGCACTCCGGCTGTGATGATCCCTGCACTGTTGAAATATCGATTGCAACATTTCTGGTAGCTCTGCCCTGATCTTGCTGTCTAAAAGTACTTGTATGTAATTAGTCTGTTGCTGGTGGTCCAAGTAGTGATTTGGTGGTCTGTTGAGTTTCGTGTTGAGAAATAGATTTGTTAGCATTTACCTTTAGGCTACTTTAGCTTTGCTTCTTCATCGGATGAATGGTTTTAGAATTTAGCATCTACTGTATTTCAAAGCGAACTAGGTCCACTAACTTTTATTTGATATATTTCGAATACCCCGATTGTTGGCGAATATGTGCTGATAATTTATTGGCCTAATAGGCCTACTTTTGAATGGATTGTTTTGCGTCCTCAGACATAGTCGGTTTTATTTGCTAGATAATAAAGTATATAACAGTTTGTACTTCAAGACCACAATAAATAAAAGATTACTGCTCATTGTAACATAAATACATTACAGATTTGTGTGCTGCTATATGGTTAGTTCAATAAAAACATTATTGAATGACTTTCGGGGAATCACATTAACTTGAAAGTGTGCCTTGAAAAGTCCAGCATCTGACAATTCTATCACATCAAAATATATTGGTCGGTACACAGTTTAGCATATGTTATAGCTTGTGTTACTACCAGTGCAGCAAAAATGTCAAACAAGTACACAAATAATAATAAAAAACAAAAAACAAGAAATCACTCATGTCTGAATCCAATGAACAACCCAATAACACTATCATCTATGCGTACATACACGAACAATATATACTTTTTCGTGTATTTTTATGTACAGCAGTATATATATACAGCGGGCTATGTTGAGCCTCCAGTGCATAAATAAACAGTGTAACAAAATGCAATGTACAGGTCACTCAGGTGCTTCGCTATATCACATTTGACATTGTCAGTAAGCTTGAGTTCATTTGCACACAAAAAAATCATACAATGAGGGAAAGACCTGTGTGTTGTCCTTGTTAATACAGACAGAAAAGAGCCCCAACTTCTTAATCATAGCCTCAATTTTGTTCCGCACATTGAATATAGTTGCGGAGAGTCCCTGTAATTGTCACGCTCGTCTGAATGAATGGACCAAGGCGCAGCGTACTTAGAGTTCCACATGTTTAATTAATAAATATGAAACTCACCAAAAACAATACAGAAGAAAATGAAACGTGACGTTCTGAGCTGCTCACAGGCAGCTGCACAAAAACAAGATCCCACAAACAACAGGTGGGAAAAGGCTGCCTAAATATGGTCCCCAATCAGAGACAACGATAGACAGCTGCCTCTGATTGGGAACCATACCAGGCCAACAACGAAACCAAATATAGAATTAAAAGGATCTCTAAGGTCAGGGCGTGACAGTACCCCCCCCCCCCCCCCCCCCCCCAAAGGTGCAGACTCCCGGCCGCAAACCTGAAACTATAGGGGAGGGTCCGGGTGGTCATCTACCCTCAGTGGCGGCTCCGGTGCGGGACGCAGACCCCACTCTGCTCGTGGCTCCGCCAACTTCGGTGGCGCCTCTGGTGCGGGGATCGTCACCGGAAGCTCCGGACCGTGGATTGTCGCCGAAGGCTCCGGACCGGGAACCCTCGCAGGAGGCTCCGGACCGGGAACCCTCGCTGGAGGCTCTGGACTGGGGATCGTCGCAGGAAGCCTGATGCGTGGGGCCGGTACAGGTTTCACCGGACTGGTGACATGATATTCAGGGCGAGTGCGAGGAGCAGGCACAGGACGTACTGGACTGGGGAGGCGCACTAGAGGCCTGATGCGTGGGGCCGGTACAGATGGCACCGGACTGGTGACACGCTCCTCCAAATGCCTGCGTTGCCGCATACTCCTCGCCAACTCCATTCTCTGGTATCCCTCCTCGCACTGTTCTATTGACTCCCAGGCGGGCTCTGGCACTCTCCCTGGGTCGATCGACCACCTCTCTACCTCCTCCCAGGTTGTCTCTTGTTCACACCTCGGCTCCGCCGACCACCCCGTGTGCCCCCCCAAAAACATTTTTCGGGCTGTCTTTTTGGGCTGTCTTTGTGGCCGCGAACCCCGGCGTCATCGCTGTTGCTCCTTCACTGCCTCCACCTGCATCCATGGCAGGCTTCTGTCTCCTGCCATGATTTCGTCCCACGTCCAGGATGTCCTCCACTCCTGGCTTTCCTCCCAGGTCCAGGATCCCTCCTGGGCACGCTGCTTGGTCCGTGGGATCTTCTTTCACGCTCGTCTGAATGAATGGACTAAGGCGCAGCGTACTTAGAGTTCCACATGTTTAATAAATATGAAACTCACCAAAAACAATACAGAAGAAAACGAAACGTGACGTTCTGGGCTGCTCACAGGCAGCTACACAAAAACAAGATCCCACAAACAACAGGTGGGAAAAGGCTGCCTAAATATGATCCCCTTAAGAAAACCTTGAGCTCGTCTCTCAATTCAAAAAAACATGTCAATACTTTGCCCCTTGATAACCAGTGCACTTCTGATTGTTGTAAAAGCGTTACATGGTTGCTGCCCATATGATCGCATAGTGCAGAAAATACACGAGAGGTCAGGGGCCTTGCTTTAACAAAGTTAACCATTTTCACTGTAGTGTCCAAAACGTCTTTCAAGCTGTCAGGCATTCCTTTGGCAGCAAGAGCCTCTCGGTGGATGCTGTAGTGTACCCAAGTGAAGTCGGAAACAACTGCTTGCACCCGCGTTACCACTCTACTATGTTTCCCTGTCATGGCTTTTGCGCCATCAGTACAGATACCAACAAATCTTGACCACCAAAGTCCATTTGATGTCACAAAGCTGTCCAGTACTTCAAAAATATACTCTCATGTTGTCCTGGTTTGCAGAAGAGGATGTCATGGTTTCCATGTGTTTGATGCCATTCCATTCACTCCATTCCAGCCATTATTATGAGCCGTCCTCCCCTCAGCAGCCTCCACTGTTCTACTCCCAGGTTGTGCTCAGTTGGTGCGAATCAGGATAAAACATTTCATGCTGTATGATGAATTTTTATACACAAAAAATGTATTACGCATTTGAGCATTTCTCATAATTCCAATCTTCCCTCCATGAGTTTTGGTGGGAATGTCACATTGTCTGGGAATGGATGGCATCACTGACACTGCCTGTGTGTCATTTCCTGTCACTGACCTTTACCAGAGATACTCTATATAATGATGAGATGGTCTTGTCTCCGGAACGGCAAGGAACGGTCTTGTCTCGGAACTGCAAGCTGTCAAGCTCCGCCTATTCCTCTTTTTGGAATGGTGGATACATACCTTTATTTCTGTCACGTTCCTGACCTTATTTCCCTTGTTTTGTATTTATTTAGTATGGTCAGGGCGTGAGTTGGGGTGGGTTGTCTGTGTGTTTTTCTATGTTGGGATTTTGTGTTCGGCCTGGTATGATTCTCAATCAGAGGCAGCTGTCAATCGTTGTCCCTGATTGAGAATCATACTTAGGCAGCCGGGGTTTCACGTTTGGTTTGTGGGTGTTTGTTTCCTGTGTCAGTGTTTGTGCCACACGGGACTGTTACGGTTAGTTCGTTTGTTATTTTGTATCGTGTATTGTTTTCGTGTATATTAAATATCATGGAAACTTACCACTCTGCACATTGGTCCTCCGATCCTTCTCGCCTCTCCTCGTCCGATGAGGAGGACGAAATAGACTGCCGTTACAATTTCAATACTTTCTTTGGATATTAGATAAGGGGTGTTGAATATTCGATGAGGGGTGTTGTCAGCAACTACCTGAATTCTATGGGGAAGGTATTTCAAATTCATTGAGAAGTGAGAACCAACACCAACTTCTTGGAAAGGTAAGTCAGTCATTAATTTAGCAGTCATTCAATAGCAAAGCCAGCTAAATTCATTTTTTTATGATGTAGCTATTGTCGCTTGGTAGCTAGCTGACTGTTATCAGAGAGCAGGAGTTGTTGAGGAAAGCTGACAGTGTTAGCTAGCTATGTACATTAAATTGTTACTACGAAGTAGAAAAACACCTTGATAGGGGTGGCGCATGCTAGCACATGAGGAAATTTGGCTAGGATGGAACAAATTACACTGAACAAAAATATAAATGCAACATGTAAAGTGTTGGTCCCATATTTCATGAGCTGAAATAAAAGATCCCAGAAATGTTCCATATGCACAAAAAGCTTATTTCTCTCAAATTGTGTGCACACATTTGTTTACGTCCCTTTAAGCAAGCATTTCTTCTTTGCCAAGATAATCCATCCACTTGACAGTGGTTTTCAATGAAAGTTGAAAATAAGTACATTTATAGAAGTCTATGTTTGGACCAAACCAAGGCTGGTCCAGACCGGACAAAATCTGAACCAAACATAGACGTCTACCAAACACATTGCTATATATTGCTGACCAGCAGATGTCACTGTTGCGTATTTTGAACAGATAGTGAAGCTCTGATTAATGAACTGTTTTTCGGCTCAATTTGGTGAAAGCGCCGAAGACTTCAGAAAGCCTCGATTTCCCATCACTACTTACTTGCTGGTCTTATTTCGCATGGACAGATTTTGTGCAGAGTAAACCCTCTCTCTTCATCTCTTCCTTTCTGCCTTTACTACCACCTATTGGAATGTCCTTTGATATTATATATACCCTATCAGCTCATCATGTCAATATGTGCCAACTTACCTCAATACTGGCTGTTTACCTCTGCCACTAGCCTGGCCTGCCCAGTCAGCCTGACCTGAGAGCGGGGAAGGGGGTTAGAGAGACAGATAAAGAAACGAGGAGATGTGAGACTGAAAGAAAAACAAGAGTTAATCAAATTTGAAAGATGAGAGAATGGGATAGGCAATTGAAAAAGGAATAAACAGAACAAGACAAGGAGAGAAGACAGGTAAGAGGCTGAAAGAGAGGGAGGGTAATTCATCATACTTATATCAGTCAGTGCAACCTCGTATGGAGTGTACCCAATCGATTATTGAGCAGCTCAGAGAAAAGCACTGGCCCATTTTAAAAGACTCACCTGGTGAACCATTGAATGAACATTAATAGCGCTTGGCTTTGAGCTGTATTGTTGGATATAGCCTATATGCAGGGGTGGGCATAAATTAAGAATTTGAAATACAACTTCAAAATACCCTAAAGACCAATGTATGAAAATCAAATATAAGATACTTTTGTAAAGTACTGTATTTAATTAAAGTACATGTATTTTGTATTTATGAATACAAATAAAATTGCAAGTAGCTGGCGGAACAGTAACATAATTCTCAGTAATGGTTACAGAAACGTTTTACTTGCTATGACTGTGGTAATGTATTTTGTTGTTTGTCTACCTTAGTTGAACGCACTGACACTCTGGATAAGAGTGTCTGCTAATGACCAAAATGTAAATGAATGTGAAAATGAACAACTGCAAAGTACATTGGGTATTGTCATTGGCCTTGTTTTGGGGCGGAGCTCATTTGAGTAATACTCAGCAAGCTTTGCAATTGTTCATTTTTACATATGCATTTACATTTTGTTCATTCAGCATCACACCATAGTGCTATCAGACTTTTGATACCAATGTAGGGTGAAAGGGGGCCACAAAATTGTGAACCGCTATAAAGAAATGGTATAGAATTTTGTTTTGTATTTTGAAAATACAAATGATAGCTTTCGAAAGCATATTGTTACAAAATACATTGTTGTGTAGTTCAGCCCAGTGTAATTAAAATACATATTTGAAATACTGCTCATCTCTGCCTATATGTTTATGCTGTGTGTCATCACTGTAGTATGGATGCTTATGTGACTGTTTGTACTGAATGTGTGTCAGCGTGTGTTTAGAAATGTGTTTGTGCATACAGGAGTCTTTTGTTAGCACCAGTTCATTTTTCCCCTATTAATGTGACACACAATGTTCAGGAGTAAAAAGAAAGATCTACAAACACACCTTTTCTCTGAGTCAACCTACCGCTGATGAAAGGGGAATGACGCAGAGCTGTCCAGTACCTTCATGGTGGTAGGAACTACACTGAAGAAAAATATAAACACAACATGTAAAGTTGTTGTCCCAGGTTTCTTTTTCCCAGACATGCACACAAAGCTTATGTCCCTCAAATTCTGTGCGCAAATTTGTTTACATCCCTGTTAGTGAGTGTCTCTCATTTGCCAAGATAATCCATCCTGACAGGTGTGGCATATCAAGAAGATGATTAAACAGCATGATCATTACACAGGTGCACCTTGTGCCGAGGACCATTTCTGTCTGTAATAAAGCCCTTTTGTGGGGAGAAACTCATTCTGATTGTCTGGGCCTGGCACCCCAGTGGGTGGGTCTATGCCCTTACAGGCCCACCCATGGCTGCTCCCCTGCCCAGCGATGTGAAATCCATAGCCTATATTAATTTATTTAAATTGACTGATTTCCTTATATGAACTGTAACTCAGTAAAATCTTTGAAATTGTTGCATGTTGCATTTATATATATATATATTTAGTATAGTTACACCCACACAGTGCTTTTAACATAACAGTTTGTGCCAACAATTTTGTTGTAGTTCAGATAACACTTTTCAGGCTGACAATTGAGTAAACAAAAAAGCCTTTTTGAAGTAGTTACTTAATAATTAGTTGAATCAAAAATATTTTTTTCAGTGTGTACTGAAAATACTCAATTTGGGTTATTTGGTAACCGAGCGCTGGTTTTACTCTCATGCTGAGTTGACCTAGCTAATGGGTCTTCTTTAATGTAATCCTTAGGTTATTTTCAAGAGGTGTGGCTTATTAGGGGCATGGCTTTCTTCATATTGTTTACATACTTCAAATGTGTTTTTTCCTTTCTTTTTTTGGACCAGACTCACCAGTCCACGGACCACTCCAGACCCCCCCTCCGATTTAGAGTGCTGTTGAGGCGAGCCTAAAAGGCACAGTATGGTCATTCCACCGTCTGCATTGGCTGTGCAGCATTTACGGTGGTACGGCCTCTGCAGAATTCAGGGCATTCATACTTCTTGTGCTTCGCGGAGCAGCGCAGTTGAGCAGAGCTGTTGTGAAGGATGTTGTCAAGGAAGTGAGTTTGTGTTTATACCGGACCTCCAGCTCCCACCTACTGTCAACAAATCATGTCAATACGGAGCTATACGGAGCCCTCTGCATTGTTCCAAAATTTGGGAGGTGCACTTCGAAGCGGTAAGGAGCTCAATTTGGCCTCTGCATGCCTCCGGGGGCTTTGCAAATGCGTCACAACCTCCATACGGAGCCTCCGACCACATTTTCGTATCAAGCATTAATTGGCTTTTACTCCCTCTACCCTTGGCCTGCAGCGCTCCTCCCCTCTGCCTTTATTTTTTCCCCATCTGCCCTCAGGCCACCACGACCAGACCAGGAATAGCTGACCGCCAACCACCCGGAGCAGACCAACAGAAGGAGAGCCCAGACCAGACACCTTCACCACCCGAAACAGAGGCATGGAGGAAGAAACAAAGCTGCCAACCTTCACCTGGAGCAAGCAGACCACAGGGGAGTGCCACAATTAACCTCTGGGTCACGGGCTTCCAGGTGTGTCTGCTCACTCTGAGGTTTGTCCTTCCTCCTCCTGCAAGACCGGAGCAGACCCAAAAACCACCATCCCTCACCTGAACAAGATGACCGGGATGAACCCAGAAGCCATGGGCCGCTACAATGTGGTGAGGCTGACGTTATTCTCCAACGAGGAGGGTGCCGAGGACAGAGCCGCCAGTCGCCGGGGAGCAACAGGAGCAGCAACAACACCCGTCAAACCAGAAACGATGAGCTGTCTGGAATTCAGCACGGCAGTTCTCCAGAGAGGTATGGGCTTTGTGCCGTCTGACCAGGAATCATTTGAAGCCAGTTTCAAGACCCCCCAGCTACTAGAACAGTTTTGGTTAAAATACAGAAATTGTGAAGATAAGGTCCCATTTAACAAGTTCCCTGTAATTATGGGTGGACCACCCCCTGTATTCTGGTTAGGGCACCAGGTGGTGTTAAGTTAGTTAAGTGGGTAGGCAGGTTAGATAGGAGAGGGGGAACTTTGATATTTACTTTCTTTGCTTTGGTTCCGTCCAGCCCCTTTTCCCCATATTACCGTGTAGGAAATAAATCCTAGTAAACGGTAAATTCTGCCTTTGTCGTCCTTTCTCGCACCACCCAGGTCTTACCTAGTGTGCCTAGACAATGAATATACTACGGGTATATGTATGCCCGCGGGCCTCTTGCCTAAGCACTCCCTAGGTGCCTTCCCCTTCCACCCTGGGAACAAATGAAACAGAATAATTATTAACAATTTCACAAACACATGACAACAATGAGGCTCTGTCTGACTGAGCAACAAACTCACAGAATATACCAACCACTCCCAGCAACAACGAACACAGTATATTACTCCAAAGCCATCAGCCTCCTCTCTCAGCAAATATCTCTCTTTCAATCAAACTCTCTGCATTCCTCAGCCTTCAATGATCTCTCCCTGCCTATCCTCTCTCTCTAATAATTTCTCTCCAAAATATTCAATCTCCCTCTAATCTCTTCTCCAAAATATTCAATCTCCCTCTAATCTCTCTCCAAAATATTCAATCTCCCTCTAATCTCCCTCTAATCTCTCTCCAAAATATTCAATCTCCCTCTAATCTCCCTCTAATCTCCCTCTAATCTCCCTCTAATCTCCCTCTAATCTCTCTCCTCATCTCTCTCCTGAACAGAGAACAGAACACTGGCTTTTATATCTTCAGGTGGCAATGGTGATTAGAAACAGCTGTATCTTGACGAGGGGGCGGGGTCAGCTCTCCAATCATCAATTAGCCTGGGGTCGACCAATCAGCTGGTTGGGGAGTACTTCAGGAAGCCATCTCCTGAAACACACACTCAAATACAAACGCTACAACACAGAAACTGGGGAACGTAACAAGAATCAAAAGTAGTTACAGTCCAATTTCACAATGAAAGCATCTAAGAGCACAACATAGAAGTTTGGTTACCACGTTTTGCCACCTTCAAGTCAGTGGTTAGGAGGGTCCTGGATAAAGCCAAGGTCTGGACTAGGGGAACGGAAATGACTGGTTCACGCTGGGGAACAACAGGGACTCCGTCCACTATTACGGCATGCCCAGACATCATCACTATTACAGCCTGCACAGCCATCATCTGCAAGATCTGTAAAGACAACCATCCCACCACAGACTGTACCAACATACGCCCCTGTAACCTGTGCAGGAAAGGGGGCTACTTCAGAACCTGCCCCAGTTTCTACTGGCCAATGCCACCAACCCCACTAACCCAAATCCCAAAGCCACCAACCCCCCTCCACCAGACGACAAGAACAACGAAGACCCAGAACCAGGCCCAGACCTTAACACAGGCACCTCCCAACCCACCATCCAAGACGTCCCAGAAACAGCCCCCACCCCTGTCGGACCCTCCAACTCTGTCCCACACCAACAAATCCTTTCCTAGCCACCTCCACCCTCTCCAAACCCCTGGTCAAAGGGGAGCAACTCCAGTTCTTAGACAGCGACCCAAACTGGACAAAATTACCAAAAGGGAAAAAAACAGACAAACAACAGACCAACAAGAGACCAGAACAGAAGACCACCCGAGAACCCAAACCCCAACACCAGCAAGCATGACCCCTATCCCCTCCGAGAAACCATCTCCCCTCCTAGACCCCTCACCATACCACCCCCCTCCCAGTCCATTGCTTCCTCTGATCGCTACTCCCTGCATCTTATGGTCCCTGATCCCCCTCTCCCACCACCAACTGCCCTTGATCTACCTACCATACTCCCTACTGCCACTGACTCCTCCCCCTGCTCCTTAACAATCCAGATCCACCCCCTTAGACCTCCCTGCTCCTGATCCCACATAGCAGCAAACCAGCCAGCATTCACTCATCCCAGCATCCCGCATTCTATCACCATGTCTATCACCAAGTCAGTACAGGGTGCCCCCAAGCATTCAGTGGGGAGGCATGTCAAGACCTGTGAACAGCCAAGAATCACCCAACAACACAAACTACCTGCTAAAGGCCCTCATCCAAATGTGCAATGAAATGATCAGACCTGGACCCCTCCAATAACCCATCATCATGACCCTGACAACACACTCCGAACAGAAGGACTTTACTCAGACAGCTGTTCACGGTTGCCTCCCCACTAGGGAATCCATCCATAAATGGCACAAGGTACGTACAGAGAACTTTCCACATGTAGGCAATCACATTGAACACACATATCAACTGTTGAGTGCTCTGAGGCCAGGCAGGCCCTGTTTGTTCCCTCTGTCCTCCAGCATCCAGCCTTCGCAGTACTCCTCCTTCAGCACCAGCCCATGGAGATCAACATATTTTCCACCACCCCCCTCTCCATCTCTTTCCCCCAACACCTATCCCTCTCACAGAACCCTACCATAACCAGGAACCATTCATCCCCACACCAGAAGCGGCACAGAGGAAGGACCAAAGATCTAGACCTAAACCCAGAGCGAGTAGGCCACAGTGGAGTACCATCAATGACCTCCTGGTCCTGGGCATCCAAGTGTGTTGGTTCGCTCCGCCAGGTTGTCCTTTCTCTCCTCTGCAGATCCAATCCCAGTTCCAGACCCAGTCACAGCACAGGAACACCAGAAGTGGAGCAGAGGAGGGACCAAACTGGAGGTCTTCATGGGTCCAAAAAGTTGGACCCGTTCCGAAATGGACCTGGGATATTCCCACCTGGATCCGATATGCATAAATGAATTGTTTAAATATAGATACCCATTCCGAATGTACCCGAAGACAACTAGATCAATTCCATATAGACCTGGTCAGATCCAGACCCGGTCCGATCCGAGTGAGGGAAGCAGCAGAAATTATTTTTTTAAGCTACTTTATTAACCGGTGCTGATAAAGCGCGAGAGGAGGAAGAGAGGTGCCACTCTAGCAGTTCTGGGGAGGGGCCATACTGTGAAGGTGTGACACAGTGAGCAAGGAGGAGGGAGGGAGAGACGAGACAGCAACCAACCAAGCCGACTCACGCGATAGTAGACTGCCATAGCTGCCATAGCGACGTTACTTATCATCAAATATGATTACGTAGTACCTGTCTTGACTGCATCGAACCGGAAGAAGCTTGTTAAGCTAGCTAACATTAGCTCTTGGTCGTTGTAGACTTGGTCGTTGTAGCCTATCCTTCTCCTTTAACTTTTAATTCCGTCATTTTAATTCCATCTTCTATTGATTAGATATCTCCTAACTTTTGCCACACACGGAGCAAGGCTCTATGACTGTAGCCTATTGCCGCTTTGATGACTTATGATTATCCAACAACAAGCTACACAAACAACGCTCCACTCTCGTGAAAAAATAGAGCAGTAGCATAAATTATAAAATGTCTCTCTCTCTGACTACTGCCACAGTCGCTTTCGGATCTGTACGGGCTCTTCCGGACAAGTGAGTTAAAATTACACATATCGTTAGACCTGTGACAATCATATCACATCCGACCCAGACCTGTGACATTATTTTGAATTCTGGATCTGGACCCGCTCGTGTTCTGGACTGGGTCGGGTATTCGGGTACAGGTGGATCTGTGAAGACCTCTAGACCAAATATCGAACCTTCCTCCGGAGCGAGCGGACCACAGGGGAGTGCCACCATTGACTCCGGGTCTAGGGCTCCCTTGTGTGTCTGCTTGCTCCTCATGTTGTCCTTCCTCCCCTCTGCAGATCCAGCACCAGTCCCAACACCAATCCAGATCCCGGTTTCTAGCACCAGTCCTAGCACCAGGCCACCAGATGAGCGAGGAACCAAATCTTCACCCAGAGCGAGCAGGCCACAGGGGAGTACTACCATTGAATTTTGGGACTAGGGCTCCCTTGTGTCTCGGTTTGCTCCTCAGGTTGTGCTTCCTCCCCTATACAGATCACCTGCAGCAGCCCCAGTTTCCGGTTCCCCGTTCATGTTTTCCCGGTCCCCAGTCCCAGCAAAAGACCCAGCACCAACCCCTGGTCTCCAGTCCTGGGCCCAGATTCACAAAACCTTCTTAAAAAGAAGGATCGGACCCTTTTTTTCAATTTTCTAAAAAAATGACATACCCAAATCTAACTGCCTGTATCTCAGGACCTGAAGCAAAGATATGGATATTCTTGAAATCATTTGAAAGGGAACACTTTGAAATTTGTGGAAATGTGAAATGAATTCAGGAAAATGAAACATTAGATCTGGTAAAAGATAATACAAACAAATAAGCATGCACATTTATTTTAGCAGATTCACTAAATTGTTTGATAACAATTAGCAAGCTAGTTTGTTACCACATGTTCATATAAATCAGATTTGATCGTTCAGACACAAGTCTGGCCATGAATCATATTTGTATCCGACTTCAAACCACCTATGAAGGTGATTTGAAATGTGGTTTGAAATATTCGATTCCATGTGCTTTTTGGCTGTAAAGACTTCAGAAAAAAGGACACTTGAATCGGATATGCAAATAAATAGGATTTGAGTCACGTCAAACTGCCAATGTGAACATGGCTGTAATATTTTGTACATCGGTGTAAGGTGTAGCACCTTAATGCATCTCAACTACAGGTTTAACATAGGCTTTTAGTAAAGTTACATACTTCTGTAAGTCTCTTTAAAGCATAAAATATGTCAATGTTCAACTTTAACATGTGATAACTATGCAACACAACAGATGAACAGCAATTACATTTACACTCATGGGTGGCTAAAAAGACGAGAACTAGCTGAATGCCACGCACCTTCTAAACTACTCCTCCAGGACGTCAGGTAGCCTAGCGGTTAAGAGTGTTGGGCCAGTAACCAAAAGATCACTGGTTCAAATCACTGAGCTGACTAGGTGAAAAATCTGCCGATGTGCCCTTGAGCAAGACACTTAACCCTAATGTCTCGTGTAAGTTGTCTGCTAAATGACTGGGTCATATCTCAATAACCCAACACCAATAATCCAGCATCAATAACACAACCAGACTAAGTGACCCAACACCAGCAGTTGAGTCAGCCAAATAACCCATATGCAGTGTGTGTGTGTGTGTGCAGATATGAGTTCCCCAGGGAGTGTTTAAATGCCCATGGCAGCATAAAGCAGAGACTATGAGTGGAGCGAGTGGGTGGAGGGTTTAAATATTTATACCAGGCTTACTGCTTAGTGTACAGTCAGCCTCACTGGGGCTCCATAGGGAACAGACTTCTAGGGGGCATCCAGGCTTGATACAAGGCCGATGTGTGTGTGCGTGCAAGCCTGTGTGACAGAGCAGGCATGAGTGTGTGTTTCTCAAATTCTCACATTGATATTCCATTCAGTCGGGCACAGTAGGTCACTGTTATTATTAGAGCTGGTAATAAAAGCTAAAGAGTTGTCGCCCTCCTTGGACCAATTCTGAGAACAGGGGTGATACATTCTTGTGAGATGTAGGAGTGAGAGTTCTGCAATGACGAGGGTAGATGGAGGGTTTGGTGTCACATAAAATATTGTTCAATGTGTTACGTGACGTCAATGTGACGACATTCCCAAACAATCTGACATTAGCCTGTGTGTTTGACTCCTGACGTCTTTATGTGTGTTTATTAACATAGTACTGTAACGTCTCTTAGCACGAGGCAAGTAAATAGAAGTCTCTTTAAATACACTAAACAGTCTTGAGACCCCATATGTGAAACACATGCTACAGTGGCCCCAAGCATTGAGTACACACACACACAGACGCGCCCGCCTTGAAAACATATAGCTACGCTATCAGATAATCTCTGTCACTTCCTGTTGTTGTTGATCTAGGTCAAAGGGCAGTACACAAAGAGCAAGCACATCACTGGGCTGGATTATTTTCTCTGCTTTAATGACATAAATGTGCATTAAATACTTAGTTCATATAGAGTCATATTTTTCTTGAATAAAGAAATATAGTTACGGTTTATATGTTTAGGGACTTTTCTGACTATTTCTGTACTGGGGTCTTCTTTTACAGACTCTGTGGAGAACCTGTAGAAGGGCCCAGAGTTGATCCTGGTCAGGTCACATTTTAAGAAAAAACGCCTGGCCCTAATCGTAGATCATACAGCCTATTAATAGTCTGTAGAACGAGGTGAGAGGTACTCAAATGTCTCAGCTCTTTCCACAGCCCTGTGTCTCCACAGTGTGAAGTCATTCCCTCTTGTGCGTAAGCAGGTGAGGAAGATATCATTCTGTTACAGTGCCTTCAGAAAGTATTTACACCTCTCCACATATTGTTGTGTTACAGCCGGAATTTGAAATTGATTAAATTATGATTTTGTGTCACTGACGTACACACAATATCCCATAATGTCAAAGTGGAATTATGTTTTTAGAATGTTTACAAATTAATAAAAAATTAAAAGCTAAAATGTCTTTGAGTCAATAAGTATTCAACCCCTTTGTTATGGCAAGCCTAAGTAAGTTCAGGAGTAAAAATGTGCTTACCAAGTTGCATAATAAGTTGAATGTACTCCCTCTGTGTGCAATAATAGTGTTATTCATTATTTTTGAATGCGTACCCCACACATACAATTATCTGTAAGGTCCCTCAGTCGAGGAGTGAATTTCAAACACAGACTGAACCACAAAGACAAGGGAGGTTTTCCAATGCCTCACAAAGAAGGGAGCCTATTGGTGTATGGGTAAAAAAAAGCAAAAAAAAAGCATTTAATATTAATTTGAGCATGGTGACGTTATTAATTATACTTTGGATGGTGTATCAATACACCCAGTCATAGTCATGTCACGCCCTGACCTTAGAGAGCCTTTTTATGTCTCTATTTGGTTTGGTCAGGGTGTGATTTGGGGTGGGCATTCTATGTTTTTGTTTTCTATGTTTTGACCGGGTATGGTTCTCAATCAGGGACAGCTGTCTATTGTTGTCTCTGATTGGGAACCATACTTAGGTAGCCCTTTTCCCTACTTTCTTTGTGGGAAGTTATCTTTGTTAGTGGCACTTTGCCCTTAAGCTTCACGGTCGTTTTTGTATTGTTTATTGTTTTTGTCGGTGTCATCCATAATAAAAAGGGAATATGTACGCTCACCACACTGCGCTTTGGTCCAGTTCTTTCGACGGCCGCGACACTACAAAGATACTCAGTTGCCGGAGAGGAAGGAAACCACTCAGGGATTTCACGATGAGGCCAATGGTGACTTTAAAATAGTTATAGTTTCATGGCTCTGATAGGAGAAAACTGATGATGGATCAACAACATTGTAGTTACTCTACAATATAAACTCAAATGACAGAGTGAAAAGAAGGAAACCTGTACAGAATAAATATATTTCAAAACATGATGCAAGTTTGCAATAACTGTTTGGAATAAGGCACTAAAATGAAATTGTAACAAAAAATGCAAATAGTTACGTAAAGGTATTTCTGTTTTACATTTTTAATACATTTGCAAACAGTTATAGAAACCTGTTTTCGCTTTGTCTTCATGGGGAATTGTGTGTAGCAGTCCTGAGCGTTTTCTTTTTTAAATCCATGTTAGAATAAGGTTGTGACGTAACAAAATCTGGAAAAGTCAAGGGGTCTGAATACTTTCCAAAGGCACTGTAGCTAGCCAGTAACTAGTTAACACCAGACACAGATGAAAGGAGATTCAAATAAGTATCTTTGCCATAGACGAATAGTGTAAACTTTTAATTGTATTTGCTGACACCCTACATTCAAATTTTGGCACCAGTCGAGTAGCTACAATACCTAGCTATACAAACCATGGCCCTCCGCAAACACGCCTTCGCTGATTTTGGTTACAAGGTGGTACTTATTTAAATTAGATAAGAGAATATCATATAACCATTGGTGTATTAAAAGGAGAGTTAGGGTGATGTCAACCTATCCCCTTAATAATCCCGCCTCCTGAATCCAAGTGTATGATATGGGGGAGTGAAACTTTATTAATCTAAAATCAACAGTCATTTTTCATTATTTGGTCATCATACTTTAATCTGGTTTCATCCAAATACCATCCAATTTCATGAAAAACATGATTTTGACTGTTCATGACCTTTAATATATCAGAGTACAGCTATTAAAGGTGCAATATGCAGAAATCGCTCCACCATATCCTGGTTGCAAAAATAAAAATAGTTAAACAAATTTCAGTTTAAACAGTTGAAGTCGGAAGTATACATACACTTAGGTTGGAGTCATTAAAACTCAGTTTTCAACCACTCCACAAATTTCTTGTTCACAAACTATAGTTTTGGCAAGTCAGTTAGGACATGCAAGCAAGGAGGCCTACAAACCTGTCTCAGTTACACCAGCTCTGTCAGGAGGAATGGGCCAAAATTCACCCAACTTATTGTGGGATGCTTGTGGAAGGCTACCCGAAATGTTTGACCCAAGTTAAACAATTTAAAGGCAATGCTACCAAATACTAATTGAGTGTATGTAAACTTCTGACCCACTGGGAATGTGATGAAAGAAATAAAAGCTGAAATAAATCATTCTCTCTACTATTATTCTGACATTTCACATTCTTAAAATAAAATGATGATCCTAACTGACCTAAGACAGGGAATTTTTACTAGGATTCAATGTCAGAAATTGTGAAAAACTGAGTTTAAATGTACTTGGCTAAGGTGTATGTAAACCTCTGACTTCAACTGTATAAACCATTGTGCAGAGCAGGTATTCCCATACTGGGGCAATTCCGTCAGGGGTACGCCAAATAGAAATGTGATTCACATTTTCAAACAGTCCATTTATATTTTCCAACGGGGCTATACATTTGGGTGAGGTTTTTTTCTCGCCTGAGTAGCCTCATTTCACTGCCAATTTTTTTTTCACCATCTAGTGTTCAGCAGAATTACAACACAATGTCAAATACAGGTAGCCTAGTCAAATAATTAATATCCAATCAGATTAACAGTTACTCTCTCGCGGTAATTCCACTAACGGTCCGTATGTAGCCAAACATAGCTGCTGCTCATTCTGTTTGCTTGAAAATTGCTAAATGTTTAAAAAAAGTAGGGCCCGCGTCCATAGAGACACACACCAGCTCTACTGGTAGTGCTGCTACTACCAGCAGTACTACACCTGCACCTGTCGACGACACAAGTTGTTTTGCTTCCACGAGCACATCCAATGCAAGCATCAGTAATTCAACATTTGTTGTTAGCCCAGCTAGCATGGACACCGACAGTTGTGAATCAATCAAATCAATCAAATGTATTTATAAAGCCCTTCTTACATCAGCTGATGTCACAAAGTGCTGTACAGAAACCCAGCCTAAAACCCCAAACAACAAGTAATGCAGGTGTAGAAGCACAGTGGCTAGGAAAAACTCCCTAGAATCTGATGCAGCAGAAGAGGTACTGCCCCTTTACCCGGGAAAGCACCGAACAACAGACAGGGACATTGAACCATCGAAGAGGTGCAAATATGATGAACTACATTGATTTGGGGTTCACTTATATTGGGAGTAGTGCCTTTCCTCAGCCACAGTGTGTTTTATTTGTATTTGTCTTTTTTATTTAACCTTTATTTAACCAGGTAGGCAAGTTGAGAACAAGTTCTCATTTACAATTGCGACCTGGCCAAGATAAAGAAAAGCAGTTCGACACATACAACAACCCAGAGTTACACATGGAGTAAAACAAACATACAGTCAATAATACAGTAGAAAAATAAGTCTATATACAATGTGAGCAAATGAGGTGAGATAAGGGAGGTAAAGGCAAAAAAAGGCCATGGTGGCGAGGTAAATACAATATAGCAAGTAAAACACTGGAATGGTAGATTTGCAGTGGAAGAATGTGCAAAGTAGAAATAGAAATAATGGGGTGCAAAGGAGCAAAATAAATAAATAAATAAATACAGTAGGGGAAGAGGTAGTTGTTTGGGCTAAATTATAGATGGCCTGCGTACAGGTGCAGTAATCTGTGAGCTGCTCTGACAGCTGGTGCTTAAAGCTAGTGAGGGAGATAAGTGTTTCCAGTTTCCGAGATTTTTGTAGTTGTAGTTTCCAGTCATTGGCAGCAGAGAACTGAAAGGAGAGGCGGCCAAAGGAGGAATTGGCTTTGGGGATGACCAGAGAGATATACCTGCTGGAGCCCGTGCTACAGGTAGGTGCTGCTATGGTGACCAGCGAGCTGAGATAAGGGGGGACTTTACCTAGCAGGGTCTTGTAGATGACCTGGAGACAGCGGGTTTGGCGACGAGTATGAAGCGAGGGCCAGCCAACGAGAGTGTACAAGTCGCAGTTGTGGGTAGTATATGGGGCTTTGGTGGGTAGTATATGTGGGTAGTATATGGGGCTTTGGTGAAACCCCACCTCTTTAAGGAATACCTAGGATAGGATAAAGTAATCCTTCTAACCCCCCCCCCCCCCCTTAAAAGAGTTAGATGCACTATTGTAAAGTGGTTGTTCCACTGGATATCATAAGGTGAATGCACCAATTTGTAAGTCGCTCTGGATAAGAGCGTCTGCTAAATGACTTAAATGTAAATGTAAATGTAAAATGGATGGCACTGTGATAGACTGCATCCAATTTTTTGAGTAGGGTATTGGAGGCTATTTTGTAAATGACATCGCCGAAGTCAAGGATCGGTAGGATGGTCAGTTTTACGAGGGTATGTTTGGCAGCATGAGTGAAGGATGCTTTGTTGCGAAATAGGAAACCAATTCTAGATTTAACTTTGGATTGGAGATGTTTGATGTGAGTCTGGAAGGAGAGTTTACAGTCTAACCAGACACCTAGGTATTTGTAGTTGTCCACAAATTCTGAGTCAGAACCGTCCAGAGTAGTGATGCTGGACGGGCGGGCAGGTGCAGGCAGCGATCGGTTGAAGAGCATGCATTTAGTTTTACTTGAATTTAAGAGCAGTTGGAGGCCACGGAAGGAGAGTTGTATGTCATTGAAGCTCGTCTGGAGGGTTGTTAACACAGTGTCCAAAGAGAGGCCAGAAGTATACAGAATGGTTTTGTCTGCATAGAGGTAGATCAGAGAATCACCAGCAGCAAGAGCGACATCATTGATGTATACAGAGAAGAGAGTCGGCCCAAGAACTGAACCCTGTGGCACCCCCATAGAGACTGCCAGAGGCCCGGACAACAGGCCCTCCGATTTGACACACTGAACTCTATCAGAGAAGTAGTTGGTGAACCAGGTGAGGCAATCATTTGAGAAACCAAGGCTGTTGAGTCTGCCGATGAGGATGTGGTGATTGACAGAGTCGAAAGCCTTGGCCAGGTCAATGAATACGGCTGCACAGTATTGTTTCTTATCGATGGCGGTTAAGATATCGTTTAGGACCTTGAGCGTGGCTGAGGTGCACCCATGACCAGCTCTGAAACCAGATTGCATAGCGGAGAAGGTGCGGTGGGATTCGAAATGGTCGGTAATCTGTTTGTTGACTTGGCTTTCGAAGACCTTAGAAAGACAGGGTAGGATAGATATAGGTCTGTAGCAGTTTGGGTCAAGAGTGTCCCCCCCTTTGAAGAGGGGGATGACCGCAGCTACTTTCCAATCTTTGGGAGTCTCAGACAACACGAAAAAGAGGTTGAACAGGCTAGTAATAGGGGTTGCAACGGCAGATCATTTTAGAAAGAAAGGGTCCAGATTGTCTAGCCCGGCTGATTTGTAGGGGTCCAGATTTTTCAGCTCTTTCAGAACATCAGCTGACTGGATTTGGGAGAAGGAGAAATGGGGAAGGCTTGGGCGAGTTGCTGTGGGGGGTGCAGTGCTGTTGACCGGGGTAGGGGTAGCCAGGTGGAAAGCATGGCCAGCTGTAGAAAAATGCTTATTGAAATTCTCAATTATTGTGGATTTATTGGTGGTGACAGAGTTTCCTATCCTCAGTGCAGTGGGCAGCTGGGAGGAGGTGTTCTTATTCTCCATGGACTTTACAGTGTCCCAGAACTTTGTTGAGTTTGTGTTGCAGGAAGCAAATTTCTGCTTGAAAAAGCTAGCCTTGGATTTTCTAACTGCCTGTGTATATTGGTTTCTAACTTCCCTGAAAAGATGCATATCATGGGGGCTGTTCGATGCTAATGCAGAACGCCACAGGATGTTTTTGTGTTGGTTAAGGGCAGTCAGGTCTGGAGAGAACCAAGGGCTATATCTGTACCTGGTTCTAAATTTCTTGAATGGGGCATGCTTATTTAAGATGGTGAGGAAGGCATTTAAAAAAAATAACCAGCATCCTCTACTTACGGGATGAGGTCAATATCCTTCCAGGATACCCGGGCCAGGTTGATTAGAAAGGCCTGCTCGCTGAAGTGTTTCAGGGAGCGTTTGACAGTGATGAGTGGAAGTCGTTTGACCGCTGACCCATTACGGATGCAGGCAATGAGGTAGTGATCGCTGAGATCTTGGTTGAAAACAGCAGAGGTGTATTTGGAGGGCAAATTGGTTAGGATGTTATCTATGAGGGTGCCCGTGTTTACGGCTTTGGGGTGGTACCTGGTAGGTTCATTGAAAAATTGTGTGAGATTGAGGGCATCAAGCTTAGATTGTAGGATGGCTGGGGTGTTAAGCATGTCCCAGTTTAAGTCACCTAGCAGCACACGCTCTGAAGATAGTTGGGGGGCAATCAGTTCACATATGGTGTCCAGAGCACAGCTGGGGGCAGAGGGTGGTCTATAGCAGGCGGCAACGGTGAGAGACTTGTTTTTAGAGAGGTGGATTTTTAAAAGTAAAAGTTCAAATTGTTTGGGTACAGACCTGGATTGTAGGACAGAACTCTGCAGGCTATCTCTGCAGTAGATTGCAACACCGCCCCCTTTGGCCGTTCTATCTTGTCTGAAAATGTTGTAGTTAAGGATGGAGATTTCAGAGTTTTTGGTGGTCTTCCTAAGCCAGGATTCAGACACGGCTAGGACATCCGGGTTGGCAGAGTGTGCTAAAGCAGTGAATTTAACAAACTTAGGGATGAGGCTTCTAATGTTAACATGCATGAAACCAAGGCTATTACGGTTACAGAAGTCATCAAAAGAGAGCGCCTGGGGAATAGGAGTGGAGCTTGGCACTGCAGGGCCTGGATTCACCTCTACATCACCAGAGGAACAGAGGAGGAGTAGGATAAGGGTACGGCTAAAAGCTATTAGAATTGGTCGTCTAGGACGTCCGGAACAGAGAGTAAAAGGAGCAGGTTTCTGGGGGCGATAAAATAGCTTCAAGGTATAATGTACAGACAAAGGTATGTTAGGATGTGAATACAGTGGAGGTAAACCTAGGCATTGAGTGATGATGAGAGAGATATTGTCTCTAGAAACATAATTGAAACCAGGTGATGTCATCGCATGTGTGGGTGGTGGAACTGAAAGGTTGGATAAGGTATAATGAGCAGGGCTAGAGGCTCTACAGTGAAATAAGCCAATAAACACTAACCAGAACAGCAATGGACAAGGCGTATTGACATTAAGGCGAGGCATGCTTAGCCGAGTGATCATAAGGGTCCAGTATTTGTGGCCTGCTGGAGGTCATTTTGCAGGGCGCTGGCAGTGCACCTCCTTGCACAAAGGCGGAGGTAGCGGTCCTGCTGCTGGGTTGTTGCCCTCCTATGGCCTCCTCCACGTCTCCTGATGTACTGGCCTGTCTCCTGGTAGCGCCTCCATGCTCTGGACACTACGCTGACAGACACAGCAAACCTTTTTACCACAGCTCGCATTGATGTGCCATCCTGGATGAACTGCACTACCTGAGCCACTTGTGTGGGTTGTAGACTCCGTCTCATGCTACCACTAGAGTGAGAGCACCGCCAGCATTCAAAAGTGACCAAAACATCAGCCAGGAAGCATAGGAACTGAGAAGTGGTCTGTGGTCACCACCTGCAGAATCACTCCTTTTTTGGGGGTGTCTTGCTAATTGCCTATAATTTCCACCTTTTGTCTATTCCATGTGCACAACAGCATGTGAAATTTATTGTCAATCAGTGTTGCTTCCTAAGTGGACAGTTTGATTTCACAGAAGTGTGATTGACTTGGAGTTACATTGTGTTGTTTAAGTGTTCCCTTTATTTTTTTGAGCAGTGTAGTTTCAGGGTGGAATATTCTAATCATTCATTTAAACATATAAATTCCATCCACAGCCGTACACTCCACAGAGCTGGGCTTTACAGAAGAGTGTCCAGAAAAAAAGCCATTGCTTAAAGAAAAAAACAAGCAAACACGTTTGGTGTTCGCCAAAGGCATGCGGGAGACTCCCCAAACATATGGAAGAAGGTACTATGGTTAGATGAGACTAAAATTGAGCTTTTTGGCCATCAAGGAAAACGCTATGTCTGGTGCAAACCCAACACCTCTCATCACCTCGAGAATACCATCCCCACAGTGAAGCATGGTGGTGGCAGCATCATGCTGTTGGGATGTTTTTCATCGGCAGGGACTGGGAAACAGGGTTGAAGGAATGATGGATGGCGCTAAATACAGGGACGTTCTTGAGGGAAACTTGTTTCAGTCTTCCAGAGATTTGAGCCTGGGACGGAGGTTCACCTTCAAACAGGACAATTACCCTAAGCATACTGCTAACGCAACACTCGAGTGATTTATGGGGAAAGATTTAAATGTCTTGGACTGGTCAAGTCAAAGCCCAGAACTCAATCCAATTGAGAATCTTTTGGATCTTCAAAGTGGTAGGCATGTTGTGTAAATCCATTGATACAAACCCCTCAAAAAATAATTTTAATTCCAGGTTGTAAGGCAACAAAATAGTTAAAATGCCAAGGGGGGTGAATACTTTCGCAAACCACTGTATGTTTTTCACCTACTGTACTATTTTGTTATATTTACATCCTAATGACCATTACAGATGACAATTTTGCACTTACAATGAAAGATAAATAACCATTAAAAAAAATGGTTATGTGAAAATATTTTCTTGCTAGGTACAGTGAGGTATTCGGAGTTACTTTGATACAAGGCCAAATTGTTGTTATGGACCTTTCACATCTTCTCTTGAGTCATCAACTTACTTCTATCCAATGTGTGAGGGAAAAATTGCTTGAATGGACCCAACAACACACTCAGGCAAGGGGATTCTAGGTCCTGTGCTTAGCTTCTCCCCACATAGGGCAAACTCCAAAATAATCTGTAGGTCACCAAACGGTATTGTCTGTAAGAGAACGACAAAAAAATGCTATCATACTTTCATTGGTAATCATTGTGTAGACACATTTGCTAGCTAGCCACAACACACAGGAATAGTCTACTTTATTGTGGCGCAGCTGTCTAATGCACTGCCTTGCAGTGCTTGAGGCATCACTACAGCCCCTTGTTCGATCCCAGGCTGTGTCACAGCCAGCTGTGATGGGGAGACCCATGAGGCGGCGCACAATTGGCCCAGCGTCATCTGGGTTAGAGGAGGGTTTGGCTGGCCAGAATTTCATTTTCCCATCGTGTTCTAGTGACTCCTTGTGGCGGGCCGGGCGCCTGCAAGCTGACTCGGTTGTACAGTGTTTCCTCTAATACATTAGTGTGGCTGGCTTCCAGGTTAAGCGAGCAGTGTCAAGAAGCAGTGTGGCTTGGCAGGGTCGTGTTTCGAAGGACACATGACTCTCAACCTTTGCCTCTCCCAAGTCCATATGGGAGTTGTAGCGATGGGACAAGACTGTAACTACCGATTGGATATCATGAGAAGGTGTACAAAAAAAAGCTTGGCAACGTTAGCTAAATATCTATAACATTAGACTACAGTACATTTTGGGTATAGCTAACAACGCTAGCTAGATCAACTTGGATATATTGGCTTGTAGTGGTACTAGCAAGCCCTGTTATGGTGAAATCGATCACAAAATTATACTGAACAACCCTGTCATTTGTAAAAAGACAGCTTATATTGCTAGCTAGCTACTGACAACAAAACAATTTACTACCTCGTGTCTCATTTGCCTTCCTGGTTCAGATGGTCCAGGCTGCCGTCGCCAGTTGATCTTGGAGGTTCTGAAGAATGTCTCCAGCTCACCTCTGTCCATATGTGCGTCAAAACTTTGATGGTGTCCCAGACACACGATCCATGGGGTCTGATGTGACCATCTCCAGTAAGAACTGTCCATGATCAAATTCGTTGCCGCACAAACGCTCCTCTTCTGTCAGCATGGCTGGACAGCACCCGCATAGGCACCACCAGTTGGAGGTTGACCTGCTTGTTGGTCTCGCAATTCTTGTTCTCGTTGTCTCAACTCCTCTTCGGTGTATTCCAGCTCAAATGAATAGGGCAGCTCAAATGAATGTGCCTTTTACTGAGGAGTGGCTTCTGTCTGTCCACTCTACCATAAAGGCCTGATTGGTAGAGTGCTGCAGAGTTGGTTGTCCTTCAGGCGCAGCGGTCTATGGAACTGCATCTCAGTGCTAGAGGCGTAACTACAGACCTGGTTTGATTCCAGGTTGTATCACAACCGGCCGTGAATGGGAGTCCCATAGGGCGGCGCACAATTGGCCCAGCGTCGTCCGGGATAGGGCTTGGCCGGGGTAGGCCGTCATGTAAATAAGAATTTGTTCTTAACTGACTTGCCTAGTTCAATAAATGTTAAATAAATAAACATGGAAGTCAGTGATTATTGTTCACTAATGAGGTAATACAAATGTGATGTGACTAAAATGAAAGGGCATTTAGTTGACAAAAATCACCTACTGTTTCCGTAATTTTGACAATAACTAGACTAAATCATTATTCAAATGACAATAATTTGATCAAGACGTAATGATATTTTTTTCACCAAATGAACACTGCTACACCCTGGCTCTGTTCTCATCCCCAAACCCTTCATCCTTCCTCATCTTCCTCTCCTAACAACAGAGCTAGCAAGAGTGGTGGCCCTCTAGGAATGGCTGGCTGGCATCTTGGTTATCAGAGCCATTTGCCAATTAGCATACAGATTGTATTGAATCTATTGTAGTCTGACTCTGTTGTTGTAAATACTACAATTCTACAGGCTAAAATCACATCTAAAGGCTGAGGTCGGATTGTATTAGGAAATAAATATACGTGTCATTTCTTTAATCCAATCCAAACAGTTAGTCT